>NC_058081.1:416552992-416852992 GCF_014858855.1 Bufo gargarizans
CAGAGAATCAGGCTTCACGTCACCCACCACTGCAACAGTCCATTTTCATAAATTTAGGCCCAGCACCCAGGCAGAGGAGAGAGGTCCCGTAACAGAGGATCTGGCTTCATGTCACCAGAGAATCAGTCTGCATGTCATAGCAGAGAATCAGGCTTCACGTCACCCACCACTGCAACAGTCCATTTTCATAAATTTAGGCCCAGCACCCAGGCAGAGGAGAGAGGTCCCGTAACAGAGGATCTGGCTTCATGTCACCAGAGAATCAGTCTGCATGTCATAGCAGAGAATGAGGCTTCACGTCAGCCACCACTGCAACAATCCATTGGCATATATTTAGGCCTAGCACACAGGCAGAGGAGAGGTTCATTCAACTTTGGGTAGCCTCGCAATATAATGGTAAAATGAAAATAAAAATAGGATTGAATGAGGAAGTGCCCTGGAGTCCAATAATATATGGTTATGGGGAGGTAGTTAATGTCTAATCTGGACAAGGGACGGACAGGTCCTGTGGGATCCATGCCTGGTTCATTTTTATGAACGTCAGCTTGTCCACATTGGCTGTAGACAGGCGGCTGCGTTTGTCTGTAATGACGCCCCCTGCCGTGCTGAATACACGTTCAGACAAAACGCTGGCTGCCGGGCAGGCCAGCACCTCCAAGGCATAAAAGGCTAGCTCTGGCCACGTGGACAATTTAGAGACCCAGAAGTTGAATGGGGCCGAACCATCAGTCAGTACGTGGAGGGGTGTGCACACGTACTGTTCCACCATGTTAGTGAAATGTTGCCTCCTGCTAACACGTTGCGTATCAGGTGGTGGTGCAGTTAGCTGTGGCGTGTTGACAAAAGTTTTCCACATCTCTGCCATGCTAACCCTGCCCTCAGAGGAGCTGGCCGTGACACAGCTGCCTTGGCGACCTCTTGCTCCTCCTCTGCCTTGGCCTTGGGCTTCCACTTGTTCCCCTGTGACATTTGGGAATGCTCTCAGTAGCGCGTCTACCAACGTGCGCTTGTACTCGCGCATCTTCCTATCACGCTCCAGTGCAGGAAGTAAGGTGGGCACATTGTCTTTGTAGCGTGGATCCAGCAGGGTGGCAACCCAGTAGTCCGCACAGGTTAAAATGTGGGCAACTCTGCTGTCGTTGCGCAGGCACTGCAGCATGTAGTCGCTCATGTGTGCCAGGCTGCCCAGGGGTAAGGACAAGCTGTCCTCTGTGGGAGGCGTATCGTCATCGTCCTGCCTTTCCCCCCAGCCACGCACCAGTGATGGACCCGAGCTGCGTTGGGTGCCACCCCGCTGTGACCATGCTTCATCCTCATCCTCCTCCACCTCCTCCTCATCCTCGTCCTCCTCGTCCTCCAGTAGTGGGCCCTGGCTGGCCACATTTGTACCTGGCCTCTGCTGTTGCCAAAAACCTCCCTCTGAGTCACTTCGAAGAGACTGGCCTGAAAGTGCTAAAAATGACCCCTCTTCCTCCTCCTCCTCCTCCTCCTCCTGGGCCACCTCCTCTTCCATCATCGCCCTAAGTGTTTTCTCAAGGAGACATAGAAGTGGTATTGTAACGCTGATAACGGTGTCATCGCCACTGGCCATGTTGGTGGAGTACTCGAAACAGCGCAACAGGGCACACAGGTCTCGCATGGAGGCCCAGTCATTGGTGGTGAAGTGGTGCTGTTCTGTAGTGCGACTGACCCGTGCGTGCTGCAGCTGAAACTCCACTATGGCCTGCTGCTGCTCGCACAGTCTGTCCAGCATGTGCAAGGTGGAGTTCCACCTGGTGGGCACGTCGCATATGAGGCGGTGAGCGGGAAGGCCGAAGTTACGCTGTAGCGCAGACAGGCGAGCAGCGGCAGGATGTGAACGCCGGAAGCGCGAACAGACGGCCCGCACTTTATGCAGCAGCTCTGACATGTCGGGGTAGTTGTGAATGAACTTCTGCACCACCAAATTCAGCACATGCGCCAAGCAAGGGATGTGCGTCAAATTGGCTAGTCCCAGAGCTGCAACGAGATTTCGCCCATTATCACACACCACCAGGCCGGGCTTGAGGCTCACCGGCAGCAACCACTCGTCGGTCTGTTGTTCAATACCCCGCCACAACTCCTGTGCGGTGTGGGGCCTGTCCCCCAAACATATGAGTTTCAGAATGGCCTGCTGACGTTTACCCCGGGCTGTGCTGAAGTTGGTGGTGAAGGTGTGTGGCTGACTGGATGAGCAGGTGGAAGAAGAGGAGGAGGAAGCCGAGAAGGAGGAGGTGGCAACAGGAGGCAAAGAATGTTGCCCTGCGATCCTTGGCGGCGGCAGGACGTGCGCCAAACAGCTCTCCGCCTGGGGCCCAGCTGCCACTACATTTACCCAGTGTGCAGTTAGGGAGATATAGCGTCCCTGGCCGTGCTTACTGGTCCACGTATCTGTGGTTAGGTGGACCTTGCTACAGATGGCGTTGCGCAGTGCACACTTGATTTTATCGGATACTTGGTTGTGCAGGGAAGGCACGGCTCTCTTGGAGAAGTAGTGCCGGCTGGGAACAACATACTGTGGGACAGCAAGCGACATGAGCTGTTTGAAGCTGTCTGTGTCCACCAGCCTAAATGACAGCATTTCATAGGCCAGTAGTTTAGAAATGCTGGCATTCAGGGCCAGGGATCGAGGGTGGCTAGGTGGGAATTTACGCTTTCTATCAAATGTTTGTGAGATGGAGAGCTGAACGCTGGCGTGTGACATGGTTGAGACGCTTGGTGACGGAGGTGGTGGTGGTGGTGTTGGTGGTACATCCCCTGTTTGCTGGGCGGCAGGTGCCAACGTTCCTCCAGAGGCGGAGGAAGAGGCCGAGGCGGCAGCAGCAGAATAGGCCGAGGCGGCAGCAGCAGAAGAGGTAGCAGGGGGAGCCTGAGTGACTTCCTTGGTTTTAAGGTGTTTACTCCACTGCAGTTCATGCTTTGCATGCAGGTGCCTGGTCATGCAGGTTGTGCTCAGGTTCAGAACGTTAATGCCTCGCTTCAGGCTCTGATGGCACAGCGTGCAAACCACTCGGGTCTTGTCGTCAGCACATTGTTTGAAGAAGTGCCATGCCAGGGAACTCCTTGAAGCTGCCTTTGGGGTGCTCGGTCCCAGATGGCGGCGGTCAGTAGCAGGCGGAGTCTCTTGGCGGCGGGTGTTCTGCTTTTGCCCACTGCTCCCTCTTTTGCTACGCTGTTGGCTCGGTCTCACCACTGCCTCTTCCTCCGAACTGTGAAAGTCAGTGGCACGACCTTCATTCCATGTGGGGTCTAGGACCTCATCGTCCCCTGCATCGTCTTCCACCCAGTCTTGATCCCTGACCTCCTGTTCAGTCTGCACACTGCAGAAAGACGCAGCAGTTGGCACCTGTGTTTCGTCATCATCAGAGACATGCTGAGGTGGTATTCCCATGTCCTCATCATCAGGAAACATAAGTGGTTGTGCGTCAGTGCATTCTATGTCTTTCACCGCTGGGGAAGGGCTAGGTGGATGCCCTTGGGAAACCCTGCCAGCGGAGTCTTCAAACAGCATAAGAGACTGCTGCATAACTTGAGGCTGAGACAGTTTCCCTGGTATGCATGGGGGTGATGTGACAGACTGATGGGGTTGGTTTTCAGGCGCCATCTGTGCGCTTTCTGCAGAAGACTGGGTGGGAGATAATGTGAACGTGCTGGATCCACTGTCGGCCACCCAATTGACTAATGCCTGTACCTGCTCAGGCCTTACCATCCTTAGAACGGCATTGGGCCCCACCATATATCGCTGTAAATTCTGGCGGCTACTGGGACCTGAGGTAGTTGGTACACTAGGACGTGTGGATGTGGCAGAACGGCCACGTCCTCTCCCAGCACCAGAGGGTCCACTAACACCACCACGACCATGTCCACGTCCGCGTCCCTTACTAGATGTTTTTCTCATTGTTATGGTTCACCACAACAACAAATATATTATTTGGCCCAATGTATTGTATTCAAATTCAGCGGGATATAAATTTGAGGCCTAGTATTTAGGCGCTGGGTGACCGGTATGGATTTAGTGACAGAATTAGACTTGGAAATGCACAGAAGCGTGTGTGTGAAGTTATTCTGAATGACCCAATGTGCACCTTGAATATTATATACCCTTTTTGGGATAGATTTCAAATAGCTCTGATATAGCAGGAACCACTAAATTATGAAATTGCTAAATTGGGAATTGTACTTCAACCCAGAACAAAAAATGTGCTTTGACGGGCACTAAATAACTTTCCCAGATACAACAGGACAGCGGTAACGAGAGATTTAGAGGGATTTAAATTTGAGGCCTAGTATTTAGGCGCTGGGTCACCGGTATGGATTTAGTGACAGAATTAGACTTGGAAATGCACAGAAGCGTGTGTGTGAAGTTATTCTGAATGACCCTATGTGCACCTTCAATATTATATACCCTTTTAGGGATAGATTTCAAATAGCTCTGATATAGCAGAAACCACTAAATTATGAAATTGCTAAATTGGGAATTGTACTTCAACCCAGAACAAAAAATGTGCTTTGACGGACACTAAATATCTTGCCCAGCAACAACAGTACAGCGGTGGGTAACGAGAGATTTAGAGGGATTTAAATTTGAGGCCTAGTATTTAGGCGCTGGGTCACCGGTATGGATTTAGTGACAGAATTAGACTTGGAAATGCACAGAAGCGTGTGTGTGAAGTTATTCTGAATGACCCAATGTGCACCTTCAATATTATATACCCTTTTAGGGATAGATTTCAAATAGCTCTGATATAGCAGAAACCACTAAATTATGAAATTGCTAAATTGGGAATTGTACTTCAACCCAGAACAAAAAATGTGCTTTGACGGACACTAAATATCTTGCCCAGCAACAACAGTACAGCGGTAACGAGAGATTTAGAGGGATTTAAATTTGAGGCCTAGTATTTAGGCGCTGGGTGACAGGTATGGGTTTAGTGACAGAATTAGACTTGGAAATGCACAGAAGCGTGTGTGTGAAGTTATTCTGAATGACCCAATGTGCACCTTCAATATTATATACCCTTTTAGGGATAGATTTCAAATAGCTCTGATATAGCAGAAACCACTAAATTATGAAATTGCTAAATTGGGAATTGTACTTCAACCCAGAACAAAAAATGTGCTTTGACGGACACTAAATATCTTGCCCAGCAACAACAGTACAGCGGTAACGAGAGATTTAGAGGGATTTAAATTTGAGGCCTAGTATTTAGGCGTTGGGTGACAGGTATGGGTTTAGTGACAGAATTAGACTTGGAAATACACAGTAGCGGGTGTGTGTGAAGTTATTCTGAATGACCCAATGTGCACCTTCAATATTATATACCCTTTTTGGGATAGATTTCAAATAGCTCTGATATAGCAGGAACCACTAAATTATGAAATTGCTAAATTGGGAATTGTACTTCAACCCAGAACAAAAATGTGCTTTGACGGACACTAAATATCTTGCCCAGCAACAACAGTACAGCGGTAACGAGAGATTTAGCGGGATATAAATTTGAGGCCTAGTATTTAGGCGCTGGGTCACCGGTATGGATTTAGTGACAGAATTAGACTTGGAAATGCACAGAAGCGTGTGTGTGAAGTTATTCTGAATGACCCTATGTGCACCTTCAATATTATATACCCTTTTAGGGATAGATTTCAAATAGCTCTGATATAGCAGAAACCACTAAATTATGAAATTGCTAAATTGGGAATTGTACTTCAACCCAGAACAAAAAATGTGCTTTGACGGACACTAAATATCTTGCCCAGCAACAACAGTACAGCGGTGGGTAACGAGAGATTTAGAGGGATTTAAATTTGAGGCCTAGTATTTAGGCGCTGGGTCACCGGTATGGATTTAGTGACAGAATTAGACTTGGAAATGCACAGAAGCGTGTGTGTGAAGTTATTCTGAATGACCCTATGTGCACCTTCAATATTATATACCCTTTTAGGGATAGATTTCAAATAGCTCTGATATAGCAGAAACCACTAAATTATGAAATTGCTAAATTGGGAATTGTACTTCAACCCAGAACAAAAAATGTGCTTTGACGGACACTAAATATCTTGCCCAGCAACAACAGTACAGCGGTGGGTAACGAGAGATTTAGAGGGATTTAAATTTGAGGCCTAGTATTTAGGCGCTGGGTCACCGGTATGGATTTAGTGACAGAATTAGACTTGGAAATGCACAGAAGCGTGTGTGTGAAGTTATTCTGAATGACCCAATGTGCACCTTCAATATTATATACCCTTTTAGGGATAGATTTCAAATAGCTCTGATATAGCAGAAACCACTAAATTATGAAATTGCTAAATTGGGAATTGTACTTCAACCCAGAACAAAAAATGTGCTTTGACGGACACTAAATATCTTGCCCAGCAACAACAGTACAGCGGTAACGAGAGATTTAGAGGGATTTAAATTTGAGGCCTAGTATTTAGGCGCTGGGTGACAGGTATGGGTTTAGTGACAGAATTAGACTTGGAAATACACAGTAGCGGGTGTGTGTGAAGTTATTCTGAATGACCCAATGTGCACCTTCAATATTATATACCCTTTTAGGGATAGATTCCAAATAGCTCTGATATAGCAGGAACCACTAAATTATGAAATTGCTAAATTGGGAATTGTACTTCAACCCAGAACAAAAAATGTGCTTTGACGGACACTAAATATCTTGCCCAGCAACAACAGTACAGCGGTAACGAGAGATTTAGAGGGATTTAAATTTGAGGCCTAGTATTTAGGCGCTGGGTGACAGGTATGGGTTTAGTGACAGAATTAGACTTGGAAATACACAGTAGCGGGTGTGTGTGAAGTTATTCTGAATGACCCAATGTGCACCTTCAATATTATATACCCTTTTTGGGATAGATTTCAAATAGCTCTGATATAGCAGGAACCACTAAATTATGAAATTGCTAAATTGGGAATTGTATTTCAACCCAGAACAAGAAATGTGCTTGAACGGACACTAAATAACTCGCCCAGCTACAGCACTAGGGACAGATTTAGCTGGATATAAATTTGAGGCCTAGTATTTAGGCGCTGGGTGACCGGTATGGATTTAGTGACAGAATTAGACTGGGATATGGCCAAAAAATAAACAGACTATTGCTGGTTAAATGCACTTGGTGTGACAGCTTCACCCTGATGTAGGCTTTAGCCAAAAAACAACCACACCATTGAGGGTTAAATGCACTTGGTGACAGGCGCAGCTTGCCCCTGATTTTGTATATGGCCAAAAAATGAACAGACTATTGCTGGTTAAATGCACTTGGTGTGACAGCTTCACCCTGATGTAGGCTTTAGCCAAAAAACAACCACACCATTGAGGGTTAAATGCACTTGGTGACAGGCGCAGCTTGCCCCTGATTTTGTATATGGCCAAAAAATGAACAGACTATTGCTGGTTAAATGCACTTGGTGTCACAGCTTCACCCTGATGTAGGCTTTAGCCAAAAAACAACCACACCATTGAGGGTTAAATGCACTTGGTGACAGGCGCAGCTTGCCCCTGATTTTGTATATGGCCAAAAAATGAACAGACTATTGCTGGTTAAATGCACTTGGTGTGACAGCTTCACCCTGATGTAGGCTTTAGCCAAAAAACAACCACACCATTGAGGGTTAAATGCACTTGGTCGCAGCTTGTGCTGGCGCACCACAAGACACAAAATGGCCGCCGATCACCCCAGAAAAATGAGACTGACAAACGGTCTGTGCAGCCTAAAAACAGTGAGCAATTGAGGATCAGCAGCTCAATGATCCACAGCTGCAGATCGATCAGTTAATCAAGTCCTTTGGAGGAGTTAATCTGCCTAATCTCGCCCTACTGTCGCAGCCGCAACCTCTCCCTACGCTAATCAGAGCAGAGTGACGGGCGGCGCTATGTGACTCCAGCTTAAATAGAGGCTGGGTCACATGGTGCTCTGGCCAATCACAGCCATGCCAATAGTAGGCATGGCTGTGATGGCCTCTTGGGGCAAGTAGTATGACGCTTGTTGATTGGCTGCTTTGCAGCCTTTCAAAAAGCGCCAAGAAAGCGTCACAAAAGCGCCAAGAAAGCGACGAACACCGAACCCGAACCCGGACTTTTACGAAAATGTCCGGGTTCGGGTCCGTGTCACGGACACCCCAAAATTCGGTACGAACCCGAACTATACAGTTCGAGTTCGCTCATCC
This sequence comes from Bufo gargarizans, assembly GCF_014858855.1. Classification (NCBI taxonomy): domain Eukaryota; kingdom Metazoa; phylum Chordata; class Amphibia; order Anura; family Bufonidae; genus Bufo; species Bufo gargarizans. The sequence continues at coordinate 416,561,190 of NC_058081.1, forward strand.
CTAGTGGTGGTGTCAGAATCACCTTCCTTCAGACTTTTATACAACACTTGATGATGTTTGACAAACTTATTGTCCCACCCGTCATCATCCATTTCTGCCGGGGGAGGAATGTATGCACTGGTGGTGAGTGTCACCAGTGCTAGCAGATAAAAGAAAATCATTTTGTTATTTCTGAATCTGGCGGGTTCCTTATCCTTTTGCAGTGAGAGGCGTGGATCCAGGTGGATCTCCCTTCGAGCTTTACAGAAGTTGGAGTGGTCAGTAGTACTTGGTAAGGCCCCTCGAAGCGTGGTTCTAGGGTACTTCTGACGTGTTTCTTGACCACTACCCACTCTCCTGGTTTCAGAGTGTGGCTGCCTTCTAGGGAGTCAGGATCTGGAATGGAAGAAAAGACTTGTACATGGATGTTAGACAACTGTTTGCTCAAAGCTATCACATACTTTGCAACAGATTCATAATGAATTTGCAACTGTTGAGGGAAGTACAGCCCCATCCGGGGTCCCGACCCAAACAATATCTCATGTGGAGTCAGCTTATGGGGAGGTTTGGGAGTGTGTCTGACTGCAAAGAGTGCTATTGGTAAACACTGAACCCAATTGAGCCCTGTCTCCCTAGTCATTTTCAGCATTTTTGACTTTAATACCCCATTCAGTCTCTCGACTTTGCCGCTACTTTGGGGTCTGTAAGGGGTGTGGAATGCCAGGTGTGACCCTACCATCTTCCAGACCTCTTGGGTTAGGTTAGCAGTGAATGCTGGGCCCTGATCACTCTCAATGACCTCAGGTACCCCGTACCTACAGACAGTTTCCTGTATCAATTTTTTAGCAGTAGTTGTTGCTGTCTGATTCCTGACGGGGTAGGCTTCTGGCCACCCAGAGAACATGTCTACCACTACTAACACGTATTGAAACCCTTGGCACATTGGCATCTGGATATGATCAATCTGGATCCTCTGGAAGGGGTATAAGGCTTTTGGGAGACATTTTTTGGGCGTGGGCTCAGTCCTACCTGGATTGCATTGGGCACAGATTAAACATGACTGGACATATTTCACTAGTACAGGAGTGATTCCTGGGGCTACCCATATTTTATCGATGAGTTCTTTCATTATTGTCTTAGATTGATGAGTGGGCCCATGGGCCACAGAGGCTATTACAGGATAGAGTGCTCTAGGCAAGCACACTTTCTTCCCTTGTGTCCAAAGTCCGGATTCTTCTTCCAGGGCTGACTCCTTTAGCCAGGTTTCCTTTTCTGAGCGGGTGGCTTGCTTCTGCATCTGTTTCAGTAGATCCCATGATATTTCTTGTTGCTTGGCATCCGGTTGTGCTAACATGATTTTATCTGGCTGTGCTCTTTCCTCTTCCATTGCTGCCTGTTTGGCTGCTTGGTCAGCCAATGCATTTCCTTTGGCTTCTGGTGTGTCAGCACGGGTATGTGCCTTTACTTTGATTACTGCTACTTTGGTGGGCAGGAGTACTGCAGTCATCAAAGCCTCCACTGCTAAAGCATGTTTAATTGGGGTTCCTGCTGCTGTAATGTAATCTCTGGCCTTCCATATTATTCCGAAATCATGAACTACTCCAAAAGCATATCTGGAGTCTGTGTAGATGTTAGCAGTGGAGTCTTTTGCTATGTGGCAGGCCTCAGTAAGGGCTATGAGTTCAGCCTCTTGTGCTGACTGGTCTGGGCGCAATTGCCTTGCACACAGTACTTCATACTCACTAGTAACTGCCATGCCTGTATGGAATTTCCCTTTGTCATCGGCATACCTTGAACCGTCTACAAAGAGTGTCCAGTGTGGGTTTTGCAAAGGAGTATCCTGTATTGATGGTGGAGTTCCTACTTCAGCTTCCATCATTGTAATGCAATCATGTTCTTGTTCTTTGTAAAGAGAGTCGGTTGAGGCCCATAGTTCTTCTTCCTGAAGATCTTCTTCAGCACGTAGATCAATAAAATCTGCAGAATCTCCATCTGCAGTACACTCCCCCCTTGGGAGAGGAAGGAGTGCAGCAGGATTGAGGATGTGGCATCTCTGGATGGTGACATTATCTGGCAGAAGCAGACTACACTGGAGCCTGAGGTGGCGTTGTGCAGTGAGGTGTTTAGGTTGTGTTTGTTGCAGGATAGCTGAGATGTCATGGGGAGCCATGATGGTGAGTGGGTGTCCCAGGACGATGTCAGCGGTAGCGTTCAGGAGAGAACTAGCAGCATGAACGGCCCTGACACAGGAAGGGGTGGCTCTGGCTACAGGGTCTAGACGTTTTGAGAAGTAGCCTAGAGGTCTACTACGACCTCCATGGCTCTGGGTGAGAACTCCAGTGGCATGACCCTGACGTTCCATGACATAAAGGCGAAAGGGAAGTTGATAGTTAGGGATGCCAAGAGCTGGGGCAGTGACAATGATTTGTTTGAGAGATTGGAATGCTTTTATGGCTTCTGCAGTCATTTGGAAAGGAACAGTAGCAATACGGGGTATGCAATCAAATAGTGGCTGCATCAGAACGGATGCATCAGGGATCCATGGTCTACAGTATGAAATGAGTCCCAGAAAGGTTTGCAGTTGGTGAGGGGTATCTGGCAGTGGGATGTCTGAGACTGCTTTCTTTCTGGCATCCGTAAGATGCTTACTGCCTTGTGAGATGCAGTGACCTAGGAAAACGACTTTTGGAAGACACAACTGTAATTTAGAACGTGAGACTCTGCACCCAGCATCCGCCAGGTAGGCAAGAAGTGAGGCAGATGAGTTCAGGCAGACGGGGTGTGAGTCAGCACAGAGGAGTAAATCATCCACATATTGTAAGAGTTCCACCTCTGGGTGATCTGCTTGCCATGGTTGTAAGATGGATGCCATTGCTTTGCTAAAGCAGGAAGGACTATTATGAGCTCCTTGAGGCAACACCGTCCAGGTGTATTGTTTTCCATCATGTGTAAAAGCAAAGAGAAATTGGGAGTCTTCATGTAATGGGACAGAGAAAAAGGCATTTGCTAGATCAATGACAGTAAAGATAGCAGCCACAGGAGGAATGCTAGCAAGCAAAGTGTGGGGATTTGGTACAATGGGGGTTTCAAAGACCGTAGCCTCATTAACTGCTCTGAGGTCTTGTACCATGCGATATACAGGAGGCTGTCCCTTCACACTCTTCTTTTTAATTGGGTATAAGGGAGTGTTACATGGTGAGGTGGTAATTTTAATAGCTCCATTTGCAAGAAGAGCCTGTATCTGGAGGGTGATAGCATCTCTCTGGGAAATGGAGAGAGGGTATTGTGCTTTATATGGCAGTAAGTTAGGATTCTTCAAGGTTACAGTGACTGGCGGGACTTTGAGACGCCCAATGTCTTGGGGACCTTTGGTCCAAAGGGTATCAGGGATGAGGTGCAAAATGCTTTGCAGCGAATCCCCTTGTTCATGTGATTCAAGTGACTGGGATTTTAATGCCATTAGGAGGCAGGTTTCTTCAGGACTCAATGCCGTACCTAAAACAACTGTACCATTTTCCTTGAACTGGATGTTGGCACGTATTTTCTGAAGAAAATCTGAGCCTAATAGGTTATAAGGACATGTCTGGCTTACAACAAATTGTGACATTACTCCAGTGGGCAGATGTAACTGTGGAGATTGGCTTTGGGATTTAGTGGAGGGAGTAATCAAGAGAGGCTTAGTAAGAGGGTTGTGCTGGGTGACCCCTTCTAAACCAGAGCAGGGTAAATGCATATCTGTGAGCCAGGAAGGGAGTATGGCGGTCTCACATAACACACTGCGGGCTGCACCAGTGTCTACAAGGAATGAGAGTTCCTTCCCTGCCACATCGAGGGTGATTCGAGGGGCGGGGCCTGCAGGAGGGGCAGAGACAGCCATACACGGGGTGTCCCCTCCCAGCAACACTGGTTTGCCAACGTCCTAGTGGGATGGAGCTGGCCATGGAGGAGAAGTTCCTCTTTGGCTCTGATCTGCTGGCCACAGATGTTTGGAGCGACAGTTTCTCTTAATGTGCCCTGGTTTGCCGCACCCATAACAGACACGGGGCGGGGGTCTTTCCTCTCTTTCTTCTCCCGTCATGACTGCCATGACTGATATGCGGGATTTCTTTGTACTACTCTCCAGCCCTTTTGCAACTTGTTCTAAGATTTCCAATGTTAATGATTTCCATTCTGGGCGACAGGTTACAAGAGCTTTGTTCAGATCTGGCCTAAGGCCATCTACAAATGACCGTGCTAGGAGTCTTAAGTGCACAGGTTCATTTGGACTGAATCCCATATCTTTATAGTTTTGTTTAACTCTTTGTACAAACTTTTCTACTGACTCTGCTTTATCCTGCACCATGTCTTGCAGGGTCGTGGACTGCTCTGCTAGTCTGTCTTTCGCCCACTTATATAATTGCTGAATGAAATCACGGCCAGATTCTGAATCACGAGTGTCATAATTTGCTCCAGGGAGTTCTGGTTGGCGTATGTGATCCATTATAAGTGAAGAAAATTCACCAGTTTTATTTTGTACAATACTTTGCAAGTCTGACCAAGTACACCCGTAGGTTTGATAAACTTGTGCCAATTTTCTATAAAAGGGCATAGGGTGTGTATCTGGGTCAGGCATGAGGTTCACTATGGTGAACAACTGCTGGGGGGTAAAGGACACATACTTAGGTGGCCCGACTGGGCGAGTGTTCAAGTATATTTCCCTTAAGGCTTCAAGATTTCCTTGTCCTATGTTATGGATCTCTCTTTGCAGCTCTGTAATTTGGTTTTGAAAAGACTCATTCATTGCTCTTGCTGCACCCTGCTGGCTACTTAGGGTAATATCAGAAAATTGTCCAAGGTGCGGTGGGCTGCGATATCCTGGGGTTTGTGCTGCAGCACCAGGTGCATAGTCCACTGTCTGCTGTGAGTCTTCCCCTGCATCTTCCTTTTGTTTCTCCCCATCCTCATCTTCCTGATCTACAGCACCACTACCTCCTACCATTATATGAGCTGGAGCTATGGGCTGACTGGGTAGCATGTAGGTGCCGTCAGGATTTACAAGTGGGTATATAGCAGTGACTTGTGGCATGACAGAAAGAGCAGGGTTTGGGGAGATTACAAGTCCAGCCTTGGGCGTTGGCTGAGGACAAGATGGCGTCACTGCTGGGACTGGTGAGACGTGCTGGGGGGCTAAAAGAGCATGATTATGTGGGCGTGGAGCACCACAGGCTAAGCACGTATCACGGGGGGCAGGGTTCTGCTGACTACAATGTGTACAAGTCCAACTTCCCCTTTTTCTTTCAGCTGCGCCATTGTTATAGGGCGGTGGCTGTTCCTGTACTAAGACTGGGCCAGGCCGATAATAATGGAGTCCTGATTTTTCATCAAACATTGCTTCTCCTTTTGTCTGTTCAAATTCTTTGCTACAGTCCAGCCATACCCTGACTGTATCTATCAACTTATCATCATTCAATTTGCCTCTTTTCTCAGTCAACAATGTCTGCCACATAGCAGAACACAATACACCTCCTTTTGCAATACCATAATTCTTTTCTAACTTGCTTAATCCTTTGACATAACCTTTTCCTCTCCGGTCCGCCACGTACTGTTCAGGTGAACAATAGCCCTTCGGGACACTATTTCGGTTACCCATTTTTTTCAAAACAACACGTTCTGGAGCCTTCAACACGTTCTGGAGCCTTCACTTACTGTCTGTCTCTGATAGTTGGATTAGCACAGACACTGACAAACAAACACCTTGAGCTTGAGATTAACACACCACTGGGTTATCAGCAAGCCGTCTCCTTCCCTTCTACTATTTCTTGGGGTTACACACCAGGGTTACCCCTCAATGTAGGCACTTTAGGAGACTTCTATTGTTCTGTCAGTCTATGCCTCTCCTTTCCTTTCTCCCAGAGACCAGAGAAACCAACCATACACAAAAAAATAATAAAACACAATACATCAAGCTTATCAATACAATGGGGTTCTTACTCTCATGCCCCTGAGGATGCCTCACTGTCGGTGCACCCCTCCCTAGAACAAATATGGATAGACTAAGCCAAGGGACACAGAATAGGTAAGATGAATATATTTTCTCACCTCTTATTACGGGCCGCGGTCCCGGTGTCCGTTGGCTTGTCTCTCTGGGTCCAGTCTCTGGGGGTACGCCAGCAGGAGGTCCAATCCTCAGGCCCCACGTCGTTTGGCGCCAACTGATATGGTTCTGGATCTGACTCCAATAGTCAGTGAAGAGTTGATGTATTGCTCCGAATGGTATAAAATGATTGGCATACGTACGCCTTGAAAGAGATCACACACAGACTGTCACAGAGAAGTCAGTCAATGCAAGATGCTGCGTTTATTCAGATTACATGATTTTTTATAGCAAAAAAGAGGAACTTTATGACTCGGCTAATTTGATGATCTAATTGTCACATTACTAAGTCCCATGACAAGGTATCACATTATCACTCCATACTTTAGCAATGTCAGCACTATGTCAGCAATTTCAATATCATAAAGTGTTTAGTAAGGGATTATTAAGGGAGCTGGCTGCTACTTCAGGGGCCATCTTGTTTGTTAAGCAAACTGTTAGATATAATACAAGCAAGTATACATTTGATACTAGATATATGATTCCACAACACCACTGACACTAAGATGGAAACACCAGGGAGAGGACAGACAATACAGACAAACACATAAACCCAGGTGGGAGACCACAGCAGACCCCAAAGGTCCAACAGGGATCCGGAGGGAAACGTTCTGGACCAACAACCAGAGAACACAGCAACACAGCTCCAGTGGGTCAGTATAGAAGTCCAGGCAGGAAGCTCTATATCTGGCAACCAGAGAAGTGTGAGAGGGGAATATAAGGAGGTTGGGAGTGCTGGACAAGGAACAGCTGAGGAGAAGGAGCTACGGATCCCTGAGTGAGCCAAAAAGGGTTGCAAAGCAAACCCAGAAAGCTACCATAAGGAAACAGCCCTATCTTACATAGAGCGAGCAGCCAACCGCTGCGACTTCCTGACCCCGGGTATAACGGAGTCAGGCGTGGGTCTTGACACCCTCGTGACACCAACTCTGTGCGTGATCTGAGGCTAGGACAGAGGTTCTCCTTCAAGCAGGACAATTACCCCAAACACACGGCTAAAGCAACACTTGAGTGGTTTAAGGGTAAGTATATAAATGTGTTGGAATGGCCTAGTCAAAGCCCAGATCTCAATCCAATAGAAAATCTGTGGTTAGACTTAAAGATTGCTGTTCACAAGTGAAAACTATCCAATTGGAAGGAGCTGAATCAGTATTGCAAGGAGGAATGGGCAAAAACCCTAATGGTAAGATGTGACAACTGCTCATAGAGACTTATCCAAAGCGACTTGAAGCTGTGATGGACGCAAAAGGTGGCTCTACAAAAGTATTGACTTTAGGGGGTGAATATTGAACTTTTATGTTATTTTGTCCTATCTGTTGTATGCTTTACAATTAACCAATTTAAAAGAAGGTCTAAGTTGTGGGCATGTTCTACAAATTAAATGAGGCAAATACTCAAACAATCCATGTTAATTCCAGGGGGTAAGGCAACAAAAAAAGAATGAAGTCAAGGGGGGTGAATACTTTTGCTTAGCACTGTATACATTACAAAGTGTTAGCAAAACATATAAAAGTTATTTACGTATCTACCTGGGCATTTTTCGTCCTGGATTCTTTTTATAAACCGCCGTTGTTTTCTCTTCATGTCTGACCATTTTTTTATAATGGCCAGACAGCTGTGTTTTACACCCATTTGGCACCAGATTTCATAGGCCAGCTCCTGCACAATTCTCTGCTTCTCGGCGTGGGACCGGGTGCGGTCATATCCCCGCCCCAACATCCGCTGCAAGACAAAAATGCAGGAATATAATCCCAATTTTTTACAATAATAGCTTTGAAAATAATTTATTCAAGTAAACTGTAAATAGTATTTAATGCTTTGAGGTGGAAATATTAGATTTGGGCCGCCTGCACACGGGCATGTTTTTAAAAAAACTAAGGACCGTACAAACCCGTCCTGCCGTCCTCTGCAGAGTGGACAAGCGCACGGTGTCATTGGTTCCTATGACGATGTGCGCTTCCGGCCACCACCACTGTACTGTGATACACTTGTATGATCTATACAAGTGTACTACTGTACAGTGGTGGCGGCAAGAAGCGCACGGTGTCATAGTGAATTAGCAACCAATGACGCTGTTCGCTCGTCCACTCTGCAGGACGGCAGGACGGGTTTGTACAGTCGTAGTTCTGAAAAAACACACCCGTGAGCATGTGGTCTTACTGTTACGGTTAGAAGATGGGATTGTATTACGACTGTATGTGGGTGGGGTCTGAGCTATCAGATATTCTCCAGCTAAGCAGAGATGTACCTGTCTAGTGAAGTGACGGTACGGTATGGGGTGTACAGCACCCTGGGTAACTCTAAATGAACCAGCAAATACTGGCGGTCAAAGAAAGCTTCTCCTGAGTACTGACCAACAGGACACAAATTATAATCCATAGACTCTGTGTGTGTATCTGTGTGTGTGCAGTATAAAGTGTGTGTGCGGTATATATTGTGAGTGTGCGGTATATAGTGTGTGTGTGCGGAATATAGTGTGTGTGTGCGGAATATAGTGTGTGTGTGCGGAATGGAGCGAACCATACTGATAAATTCAGTGTGGTGAGCCATGATGACATGGCACCTAACATTACAGTTAATATGTTGATTATATTATTTACTTACCTATGTGAAGAATGGGTTAACCCAGATGCTGTGGGTGCTTGCGCTGATATCTTCAAATTTGATTGGAGATCACTTTAACTGCCAGTTTGAGAACCTATAAAAGAACAGAAAATAACGATTTTGGCTCATTCACGTAAGTATTTTTCAAGAGACAGACCTGCGTTCATCTGTGTCATGGAAGATCTGTTGAAACAACTTATTTTCAGAGCAGAAAGCAAAGGGGGAGAAGAATGGCTGAGGAAGTGCTTACAGCAAGGACCGGACCAGCAAGAAGAGCTTCTTTTATCTTCTAATCCCGTCTGCTGCGCAGTACCTGGCGCGAGCGCCGAACTGATCGATCCTCCCTGCGATAATTTTTTGCGCATGCGCGAAAAACCTGAGACCCGCTCGCCGATTAAAAAACGTCAGCGGAGAGACAAGAGGGCATATTCCCCTTCACAATATGCGCCTCCTTCTAAGACCAAGAAAACCAACTTATCTTCAAGCCGAGCCAGCAGGAAAATTCAACGGCGTCATTTTCAACAGCATTCAACTGTCACTCAGGAGCCATCACCTGCTTCAACAGTTGATCATCCTCCTACATCATCTGCTTCTGGTGAGCTGAATTATAACTTTTTAAGTGACTGCAAACCGCAGGGCACTATTAATCAAGAGATTAATTCACTTGACATTGATTCTTCTAAATTGAAGATTCAGTTGTTTGATGAATTTTTACTTTACCTATCTAAAAAGGATGAGTCACCAAAAAATGTTTGGTCTGGATTAGCAGATGTCAGTCAAGTTAATACCCTTAATAGTCTGACTGCTGCTAATTCAACCATTCAACCGTTCACTAATGTACCTAAAATGTCCAATATTAACCCTGAAATGGCAGTAATTCCTGAGCTTGAATTTAACTCAGGTATAAAAGAGACATCTGTTAAAGAAGTTCTGGCGTGTCAAATTTCTCCATTAGGGTTTCATTTACCCTTGAGCGTGAAAGAAAAAATTTGGAGAAAAGAATATGTTGAAATTTTTTCTCTTCTTCCTTCATCTAGTGAGAATTTAAAAAGTGAATTATTGAAAGACAAAAAATCAGATTCTGAAGAAAATAGAAAATTACACCAGAAATCCTTTTTTAACTGACTGCAAGCATTTAATATATACGCAGCAGTTTTGGGTGAAAAATTTCCTAGTCTTTGTACTGGTTTAATTTACCATGTAGATACTATTTTGGAGGCATATAGAAATTTTGGCGGAATGGGTTGGTGTCTGTATGACGAATCCTTTCGTCAGAAACTTGCAGTATATCCGAATCTAAATTGGGGTAGTAAAGATGTCGGGCTTTGGTTGAATTTAATGCTCCCTAACAAAAACAATCTTTTTCGTCAACCCAATTTCATTAACGTCAAAAAAGGTATCTGTTTCGCATTTAACGAGTCGCATTGCAGATGGCAACATAATTGCAAATACCGACACGAGTGTTCTTTCTGTGCCGGTTCTCATTCAGCCTCAAAATGTTTTAAAAAACAAGGTATTCACTTCCCAATTTCTAACAAGGAAATTCAATCGTTTAAACAAGGTGACTCCGCTGAATTTGCCAATAATAATTCAGTGGCTAGGTCATTACCCAAACATTCAGATGGCTAATTTATTAATTGACAGTTTTACCAATGGGTTTTTCATACCTGAATTTGTGGGTCCAGGTTGCATTCTAGTTGAAAATGCGTTATCTGTAAAACAAAATATTGACATTGTTAAAGAAAAAATTGAATCTGAAATTTTGGCAGGTAGGATTGCTGGTCCCTTTGATTCTCCCCCCTTCTTGAATTTTCGTATATCTCCTTTAGCTTTAGTTCCTAAAAAAGAACCAAATTCTTTTCGTCTTATTCACAATTTATCTTATCCTAAATTCAGTTCCTTAACGATGAGATGGAAAAAAATAAAGCCAGTGTGAAATACTCCTCATTTGATCAAGCTTTGTCTTTTTTACAAAAAGCAGGCCGCAATTCTCTTCTTGCCAAAGCTGACATTAAATCTGCTTTCAGACTACTACCTATAAACCCCATCGGTTATAATTCTTTGGGTTTTTATTTTCTCGATAAATTCTTTTATGATATGGCCCTTCCCATGGGATTCACCCTATCTTGCTTTTATTTTGAGGCGTTTTCAACTTTTCTACACTGGGTTATGGATATTCACTCAGGTAGTGGATTTTTACTACATTATCTCGATGACTTTTTATTTATAGGTCGTGTAGATTCGGATGATTGTATGAATCTTCTGAATAGATTCATTGGTATAGCTAAATATTTCTGCATTCCATTAGCTGTAGATAAAACTGTCTATCCTACTACGAATCTCAAGTTTTTGGGCATAGATATAAATACAGTAACAATGGAATTTAGCATACCAATGGAAAAAATCCAGAATACTGTTCAACAATTAACTCGCATATCCGGAAAAGAAAAAATTACGCTTAAACAACTTCAGTCTCTTTTAGGTTCTCTTAATTTTATTTCTCGTGTGATTCCCATGGGAAGGGTCTTTTCTAAAAGATTGTATGCTGCCACATCAGGTAAGTCCTCACCTCGATCCCATATTCGCATCACCAAACAACTAAAGGATGACATTTCAGTTTGGTTGCAATTTTATGTGAATTTAACGGTCACACCATTTGGCAGGAAGAGTTTGTTGGCTCAGACACCTTGTCTCTTTATACAGATGCGTCTGGTGCTATTGGATATGGTGCTTATTTTGACAACTTTTGGTCTGCCGAACGTTGGCCTTTAAATTGGATTACTAATAACAAGTACTCAAAAAATTTGGTTTTTCTAGAATTATTTCCAGTTCTAGTTTCTCTAACAATTTGGTCCTCAGTGTTTCAGAATAAGAGAATTCTGCTAAGGTCGGACAATATGGGAGTAGTTTTTTCCATAAACTGTTTAACTTCAAAGTCTCCGTTAGTTTCTTCATTATTGCGTAAGATAGTTTTTCAATGTCTAAAATTTAACATTTGGATAAAAGCTAGATTTATTTCTGGGAAAACTAATTATATTGCTGATTATTTGTCCCGACAGCGCTTCAAGGAATTCTTCTTAATGACACCTCGAGCTTCCCGAATGGGAATTCCTTGTCCAACTCATCTTTGGGAGATATCAGAGGATTAACTAATGAACTTAATTTTGGTTCATTAGCCAAGAATACATGGGCAGCATATTCTGCCGCATGGTTGGATTGGAAGCTTTTCTGCATATCTCAAAAAATTTCTTACATTGATTTTAATGTAGGGAATTTTATCAAATTTATTATATATCTTTACAACAACGGTTTACAAGCCGATTCTATTTCTAAAAAATTATCGGGCATTTCTTTTTTCTTTAAATTAAAAGGCGAAAGCTCTATTCTGAATAATTTTATCATTAAACTAATGATTAAAGGTATCAAAAGAAAGTCAGTCCACAATGTTAAGACCAGCCCTTTATCTATTGAATTGTTACAAAAGGTCATATGTAATTTAGTATTAGTTTGTTCTTCGGAATATGAAACCAATTTATTTTCTGCAGCATTTTCTATAGCTTTCTTTGCTGCTCTAAGATTAAGCGAGATTGCTGCAGACAATAAAATCTCAAATCCCCCATTATTGATATAGGACCTTCAAAAGTTGTATGGATTTTTGGTGATGAACTGATTCAATTGGCTGAGAGAAGATCTGCTTTTAGACATTCTACTGTTAATTTAGGTTATTCAGCAGAATTTTCCATAAACTGGTTTTCCTTTGCTGACCTTAAAATTTCTGATATCTTCAAGAATGTCAGCCTTATATATTCAAAAATGTCGAAACCTGACCTGTTTATTTTACATATTGGCTCGTTTGATTTGGGAAAAATCAAAACGCATTTGTTAATTTATGAATTAAAAGAATTGTTATGTAAAATATGCTACTTACTTGATGGTGTTGTACTCGTATTTTCTGACATCATCCCAAAATTTTCTTGGTTCAATTCTGAGTTATCCTTTCTGGAAACAATTAGGAAAAGAATTAATAAAAAAAAATGGAGATTTATTTGAAGGAAATTGGTCATGGCAATTACAGACATGTTGAATTAGAAGGATTCGTTAGAGGACTTTACCAAGAAAAGGATGATCAGCTTTCTGATATTGGATGTGATATATTCATTTCAGATTTGCAGAACATAATTGATAATGGTTTTTATTAAAGGCTTGCAATGTTTATTGGGCCACTTGTTTTTATGTGGCGTTGTGGGGTTAAGTCACTCTCTGAGTGGACTGAGTGTTATATGGTTTATTGGTTTAAATATTTACTTATTTATATTTGAGAATAAATTGGATTAACCAGATTATAATTAATTGGTTAAGTAATAAGCATTGCGGCCTTTAATTACCCAACTAAATAAATAAAGATATTTGCTTAAATTCTATTTTGAGTGATGATTTATTCTATTTTGTGAATTGGAGCGTATGACATCATGGAGCGAACCATACTGATAAATTCAGTGTGGTGAGCCATGATGACATGGCACCTAACATTACAGTTAATATGTTGATTATATTATTTACTTACCTATGTGAAGAATGGGTTAACCCAGATGCTGTGGGTGCTTGCGCTGATATCTTCAAATTTGATTGGAGATCACTTTAACTGCCAGTTTGAGAACCTATAAAAGAACAGAAAATAACGATTTTGGCTCATTCACGTAAGTATTTTTCAAGTTCCCTCCCTCCCTTCCCTATTTATTTTGTCGCTTTGCTTATTGACGGGGGTTAAGTCACTCTCTGAGTGGACTGAGTGTTATATGGTTTATTGGTTTAAATATTTACTTATTTATATTTGAGAATAAATTGGATTAACCAGATTATAATTAATTGGTTAAGTAATAAGCATTGCGGCCTTTAATTACCCAACTAAATAAATAAAGATATTTGCTTAAATTCTATTTTGAGTGATGATTTATTCTATTTTGTGAATTGGAGCGTATGACATCATATAGTATGCGGCATGACAATGGATGTGCAATGTGCATGTTAAATCTATTTCTCTGCTGTCCATACAAATATGCTACTAACATAGTGGGTGTGATGTCACAGGAACACTTAGTGTAAAAATCATTAATATCCAGTGAGACCTTATAAAATTTGAAGTTTGGTGCACTTGAGAAAAATTTGATTTGCAGAAGGTCGCACTGGCGGTTTTTTATAACCCTCTTTATGCATATAAAGCGATTGTTCAGACATGCTGGTGAAATGTAATCAAATACACTACTTGTACACTAATGTAAGATTACTTACAGTCACCAGGAGTTCTTCCTCTTTGTCGTTGAACTTCGCTCCAACCATCGCATCCATCTAATTGTTTAGTCGGTGCAAACCAGTTTCTCTAGGCCACGCCTTCCTAGCGCATGTGCTCTTGTGATTAATACTTTGCCGAAATTTTGCAGATAAAAAAAGAATGCTTGTCGATCGCAAATTTGCTTAATACGTCTGGTATGTCAGTGTCCATGTTGTGGGACTATGTGTGCTCATCTACTAAGTATTTTGTGGCTGCAAAAAATACACCTATAGCCAACCAATAGGAAAGTTGCCTTATAGAGTTAAAAAAATAAAATGAAAATCGCAATATGCAAATAATTAAATTGCATATTAATCGTGATAAATAGAATAATGACAAATATTAGATTTCAACCAATATAAGACGAATATTAAATCAAATATTTGCAAAATTTTGAGAAATTGAATATGGCTGCGCAAAATGTCCAGTACTTTCAATCAAGGAGAAAGTGGGAGCCTATTGAGCGGTAGTGATGAGCGGGAGGCTCATCACTACCGCTCAATAGGCTCCCACTTTCTCCTTGATTGAAAGTACTGGACATTTTGCTCAGCCCTGTCAATCTCACACCTGCAACCTTGCTATAAGTAGCAGTGATGGTTCATGTACTGCTACAAATGCTGCTAGACCAAAACAGTATTAAATAGAAATATCAAAAGCAGAGTCAGGACCAAGAGAGACAAAAGTGCAGGGATGCAAAGGCAGAATAGTCATTAAACAGCAAACAAGGAGAAGACAAACAGTAATCAGGCAAACAAGTCAGGTCAAAAACAAGAATACTCACAAAATAGATATAGTAATATCATACACAGGAACCAGGTTGAAAGTGAAAAATGATTGTCTCTCAAGCCAAGCCTCCTCTTGCTTCTCTGCATGCCAAAAGCTAGCACAGGTGAACTAAACTACTTTCTGGCAATGGTCTCTCCTACCTCTTTGCTTGGCTTCAGGGACAGTTTTAGACAAAGTGTGACCCTGGGAAATATTGAAAGTGGAGCCCCAAATCCTGAAATATTGGACCAGTAGTCTGACAGGACGTTGTAGGCACGGACAGCGGTTGCAAGCACAGCAGCTGATTGTAGAATGCCACATATGGGGTACCTGTGGATGACACTGTTATAGGGAATCTGTGGATTAAACTGCTATGGGAGATATTTGGATTACACACTGTTATGGGGGATCTGTGGATGACACACTGTTATGGGGCATATGTGGATTACACTGTTATGGAGGATCTGTGGACAAAGAGAAGACAAACAGTAAGCTGGCAAACAAGTCAGGTCAAAAACAAGAATACTCACAAAATAGACATAGTAATTATATGAATTGTAACTTTGAAATATAGGAAGTCACATCTGATCACTGGAGTATCTCTAGTAATGCTGGAGGATGGCAGGACCCACCGGCACTAAATAATGGTTAATTTTTTTATCTTTCCATAATATTGTGCGGCTTATGGACGGGGGTCCGGGGCTTGGGACCACGGGGGGGGGGGGGGGGGCCTGGGCAGCAGGTGTGACCCGAGACGCGGTTCTTCCTGCCAGACATGAGGTTGGACTGCGGGCAGTTACATGACACATGTGTGGTATGGGTGTTATTATGTGTTCTCTTAATGGGACGGAGTCAGTTTTCGGCTATGTCTCTGTCCACATTTTCTTTAACTGTCGGTGACTGCCGAGTGACACTCGATCCGAGTCTTCTGGCATATGAGACACTAATTTGAATACATGTGAGGCATGGCTATGTAGGGCATCAATATTCAACTTTCAATTATATGGGGATGAGGCAGGAAAACATGTGAGTGGTTTTTCCACCATCGTGATAGAAGACTGCTGGACCCCCTCTCTTGCTTTATGAAAAGTTTGTGATCAAAGATCGCTGTAAGCCCGGTACGCATGGTCTATGTGTGTATCAGGTGACTGGTCACATGATTGTTAATCCTGCCATTGTGTTAACCCATGCTCGGAAGTGGGTGCACGTGGTGTGCGCTTGTTGCCTGGTGACCGTCTGGGTTGCGGGCCTCTGATCCCTGCCTTTTATAGATAATATTACGTCAAAAGGGAGGATGCATGTATCCGCTTGATTAAGCTCCGGATGCCGGGTGGATCCTGCTTTTCCCCCAGTATGTGAGATCCCCATTTGATTTTTAATATTTACACAACCATGGACCCCTATATGAAATTATTGTTAATCATGTTTACAAATCAGAATTGACAGACTTATGGATTTTTATAATACCACAAATGTAACATTGACATGATTTTTTTGTATTGTAACGAATAAAATATATAAAAATAAAAAATAAAAAAATAGACATAGCAATATATCATACAGGAACCAGGTTGAAAGTAAAATAACTGACATTGAACTGTCTCATGGCAGGATTTAAGTGGAGTACAAATCAAAATGATTGTCTCTCAAGCCAAGCCTCCTCTTGCTTCTCTGCATACCAAAAGCTAGCACAGGTGAACTAAACTACTCTCCTACATCTTTGCTTGGTTTCAGGGCTGGTTTTAGACAAAGTGTGGCCCTGGGCAAAATTGAAAGTGGAGCCCCAAATCCTGAAATATTGGACCAGTAGTCTGACAGGACTTTGTAGGCATGGACAGCGGTTGCAACCACAGCAGCTGATTGTAGAATGCCACATTATCTCTCTTTAGCCTTTCCACTTTAAGATGCTGATCCTGCAGCCTCTTTGGGTATGTTCACAGAGTTTTTTTCGTGCTTAAACAATCTTAATGCAGGTGTGTGTGTGTGTGTGTGTGTGTGTGTGGGGGGGGGGGGGGGGTGTCACTGATATGGCGGATCTGTGGATGACACACAGTAATTGGAGATCTGTGGATGGCATACTTTTATGGGGCGTATGTGGATGACACACTGTTATGGGGGACCTGTGGATGATACACTGTTATGGGGGATCTGTGGATGACACACTGTTATGGGGGATCTGTGGATGACACACTGTTATGGGGGATCTGTGGATGACACACTGTTATGGGATCTGTGGATGACACACTGTTATGGGGATCTGTGGATGACAGTGTTAAAGGGGATATGTGGTTGACACACTGTTATGGGGCATCTGTGGATTACACTGTTATGGGACATCTGTGGGACACACTGTTATGGGAGACCTGTGGATGACACACTGTTATGGTGGACCTATGGATGACACACTGTTATGGGGCACCTGTGGATGATACTGTTATGGAGAATTTGTGGATTACACTGTTATGGGAGATATGTGGATGACACACTGTTATAGGGGATCTGTGGATGACATACTGTTATGGGGAACCTGTGGATGATACACTGTTATGGGGGATCTGTGGATGACACACTGTTATGGGGGATCTGTGGATGACACACTGTTATGGGGGATCTGTGGATTACACACTGTTATGGGGGATCCTTGGATGACAGTGTTATAGGGGATATGTGGTTGACACACTGTTATGGAGCATCTGTAGATTGCACTGTTATAGGAAATATGTGAATGACACACTGTTATAGGGGACTGTGATACTGTCACAATGTGCAACATAGATTTACAAATTCCTATTAATAGCAGCCCTGGTATGCTCCCCCTAAGTACTGAAAGGAAAAAAAAAAAGAAAAAAAAGATACTGCTAATTTGAACTCAGATTCTTAATCTATTCTCTAATGCCCCCCCCCCCCCCCATTAATATTGCAGACCACCTAAATCGTGCCATCTTCATTATTTTAACTGGAACCCTCTATGGCCCAAACAGCTATGTGTCAATTGAAATTAGCACCTTGGGCACAGAGAGCACACAAAGCAGGGGGCACAAGGATCTTAAACGGTATGCACAGGGAGCACACAAAGGGGGCACAGGGAGCACACACAGGGGGCACAGGGAGCACACACAGGGGGCACAAGTTGCTCACACCATACGCACAGGGAGCACACACAGGATCACAGGGAGCACACATAGAGCTCACACAGCGGGCACAGGGAGCACAAACAGGGAAACAGGGAGCTCAAACAGGGGTCACAGGGAGAACACACCTGGAGCATATAGGAGGGGGCACAGGGAGATCACAGAGGGGCCACAAGGAAAACATAGAGCTGACAGTGGGAACTCACAGGTGAGTGACGACCAGTACTTGAGGGGCTGTGCGGGGCTGCTACATTGAGAGTGTGACCACCACCAGCCCTGCGCCTCTCCTCCACAGACACGGCTGCATGCATTTTACTGGATGGACTCACCAGCTGGAGAGGGAACAGGCCAGGTGCTTGATAAGAGGGTCCTGGGACTCGGAGCTCCTGCATTCCTGCAGCTGAGGTCTGAGCCTGGGGGTCCGATGTAGGAAAAGGCCCAGTCATCCCAGTCTGATGTTTAGGCATTGCAGCCTGGAGCAAGTGCAGGCAAAGGATGGGGGCGGAACTATGTTAGCTTCACCCACACAGAACGTCCTGATATATATATATATATAGAGAGAGAGAGAGAGAGAGAGAGAGAGATGAAAGAAGGCCAGCAGCACACCAAGGATGTAAAAAGAACTGCTGTTTATTCACCCAATGTCAATAGCAGCAACATTTCAACCGCTTGTTGCAGTCTTTCTCAAGCTATGTGCACATGTGTACCAGTCACAAGTTATATAGGTGTGTCAATCAATAATGCAATCAAAGCAATTTATACATAAAAGTAACCAAATTCATAATAGCAGCAATTAAAACATATAAATAAGTGTCATAAATAGTATCAAAACAATTCATAAATACAGTACATATACAAAGTGCCATAATTCATTACATACTGTGTCCTAAACATACATGATGTACTGTAATTGATTATAAACAAGTGCAGGTGTAAACCCTTTACTAATTGCAAACTTACAAACTCGCACTCAACTGACAGGTTGCACACATAGAGCATCGCGGTCTCGGCGGCGTCCCCATTCAGTCTCTGCGCATGCGCGGGAACACCAAAATCGTGCGATCCATCGGACGTAGAGACTGAGTGAAACCCCAATCAAAGATGGCCCGGTCCATCCATCCGCCAGTGTGCGCATGTCCATGCAGAGGTGTCAGCCTCCCACCAGTGGTTATGTGATCATTATCACATGATTAGCCCTCAACAAATAAACAACTTGTTTTGGATAATTCAATACTAGCATATAGGTCTAGATCGTATGGACACCAGGACTCCCAATATTATGCGATTCACGCACACATGGGCATCCAGGCTCCAGCGTCCTATCAACCCCAAGGTCCGGTTCTAAAACCATTTATCAGTGCACAAAACAGTAAAGGCTGGTGTCCCACAGCGGGGACCAGCCGTGACTACGGACAAGTCACCGCCGGGATGAGGAGGAGACGGCGCCGTCGCAGCAAGTCAATGCCGCCCCCCATAACCCACCTCACCATCTACCTGATGCACTGAGTGGTCAGTATCAGACCGGGAAATAATCTTAACTGTATCACCAGCTTCTTACAAATATAAAAAATATTACAAATATACATTGTGTGGGTAGCTCCCCATGTCTTAGATCACACCCCACATCTGAAACAGGGCTAAAACCGTGCTATCCTAACTGCATATAATACAGCAAAAAATCGTGGGTAGCCGACAAGGCACAGGACGCTCCTCTCTCTGTGCAAGATGTCAGTCATGGCTGTGGCAGGCATGCAAGACTAAAGAAAACAATTTTGTTAAAAAAAGGATTAACTTGATTATTTTGTACACACATTTCACTAAACCCAAAGTAGGGAATGCGGACAGCGCAGTGCCCAGAGAGAGACACCACTAATCCACTCTAAAGTCAACGTTCAGCCCATTGGGCCTCAAGGTTTTCATGGTAAAAATCCAGAATAGCTCTCGCTTTTTGAGGAGAGCTTGTCTATCTCCCCCCGCCTTCCCAATTCTATTTGTTCTAATGTACGGAACCTCGGATGACCTTTTTGTGTGTGACCTGCCTCTTTAAAGTGCTTGGACACAGGCAAATCAATTTTCTCCTTTCTAATAGAGTATCAATGTTGATTTAACCGTGTCTTCACATCCCACGTGGTCTCACCAACATACCACCTCCCACAGGGACATCACAGCTAGTTGACCACGTAGGATGAATCACACGTCAGATACTTGGTGATTTTGATCATTTTGTTAGTAGCCGGATTAAAAAATGTATCCCCCTTCAACATAAGGTTACAATTTACACAATAGTAACAGGGGTAGCAGCCAGTTCGCGTGAAGCCACACAGTGCTCTTACGCTAGTCTTGGTGCTCCCAACATCAGACATCACCAGCCTATCTCCCAAATTGCGTCCCATCATCTTCCAATGTTTCCTGATGACAGCCGCGATCTGCGGACTGTCAGCAGAAAATTGGGAGACTAAGGGCTGTTTCACATGAGCGGATGCCGTGCGTGACATGCGCACTGGGACGTAATCTTTCCCTACCCTAAGGCTAGTGAGGCTCTCCAGCGCAGTGTCCCTGTGTCCAGCTGAACTCCGCTGTGAGATTTCCCTAAATCGTCGTTTTGTGCATGCGCAGATCGGCCTGCCTCCTCAAGTCATTTCCGGTGCGACAGGAAGTTACGAGGTAGGGAAATCTCACATAGTAGGGCAATGTAACGTTACACCGGTCTGTGGTATCAGGATTGTGAGTAATGCTGGGCTGTCACTGAGGTCTGGTGAGATGGGGAGACTGTGCGGAAGGAACAGTAGTGGTGACTGTGTTTACAGGGAACTCTGCAGCATGTTAGATAGACAGTAGGAGAGCATGTGGAGGAGGAAAATAAAGGAATAAACAAAAAAAAAAAAAAAGAAATGACTCCCACACTCAGCTCACTTAAGTATCTAACAGCAGGGGGCAATTGCCCCCAACGCTGACCCTGCTTGGTTTCTAATTCACAGATTGTTACATATCTATATTTACGCTGGGTTCAGACCTGAGCGTTCTGAAACGAGCGCTCTGTATGCGCGATTGTACGGGCGTTTACAATCGCGCATACAGAGACAGGCGTGCACACATTGTCGCGCGTTCCCGAATATCTATGTGCGGGAACGCGCGACAAACGCCCAAAAAAAAGCTCAAGCACTTGTTTGAGCGTCGGGCGTTTTACAGCGCGATCGTACGCGCTGTAAAACGCCCAGGTGAGAACCATTCCCATAGGGAATCATTGGTTCTTGCCTGTTGTGCGTTTTACAGCGCGTAGGAACGCGCTGTAAAACGCTCAGGTGTGAACCCAGCCTAATGGGTTAATTCACAACCCTATATCCCCTTATTGATGACAGGTGCTATGTGTTTGATGACAAAGACAATTTTATTATGCAAAGTAGATGTGCAGATATTTGATATATATGAACAGTGGATCTTCTGAATAATTTCCCTCGCATGCCCAAAAACGTCCAGTCCAAAGCTGACAATTACTGGCATCACGTGACGTTATTATATCCTTTTAAAGAAGAAAGGCACACTTGCACCATAAATACATTTGCAGAGGCCATGGTGCATCTAGTAGTTCAGAAATGTTCAGATTAATGTTTTGCACTGTAGGTTATTTTGAAGTTTGCAAAACTGAGAAAATCAAATAAATTTATAGCCTAGAAATATATCATTCTGATTGTTGCCATTTCTCATAGGTTATCCTTAGTAATGTCAGAAAGGTATTGGAATTTCCATGACGGCTAAATACCGTGTAGCTGAAAAGTACAAGCAGCTCATTCAAACACTATAGTACTTTGCTTAAACATTTTCATTATGTATCTAAGTATACAGCTTTGCATGATAAATTCCTATAGAGTTTCATCCAACTGTCATTGGCTCTCATTCTAAAAAAAATAGAAAATATGCGGTAAGCATGCATGTTTTTTGAGGGGTCCAGTTGTAAAGGAAAGGGCAATGGAGTGTGTTATACACCTGGCTAGATATGGCCTTGCGGATCGCCCCGGCGGTCGTTTCACGACAAACTTTGCTCGTTTGTGGTTCGCCGGACGGGCGAACATCTGGCGATGTCTGCCGGCGCCATATTCTTTTACATTGTGAAGAACTTTGACCCATGAAACATCCATCAGGTGGTACAGGACACTAGAGATGGCCTTGCGGTTCACCCGGCGGTTGTTTCACAGCAAACTTTGTGTGTTCGCAATTTGCAGAACATACGAACATATGGCGATATTCACGCCCACTATATTCTTTTACAATGTGAAGAACTTTGACCAATAACACATCGATCAGGTGGTACAGGAGAGCCAATTGAGATGTTTCAGCACATGAACATACCCCCTACCTTATAAATATACCTGATCTGGCCGACATTTTATATTCAGTCTTTTTCCAGTGTGGGAAGAGGTTGCTGTGTGTAGCAGGGACAGATTGTTAGGGACACCAAAAGCTAGCTAATAGGGCCACAAAAGTCATTTTAAGGACTAGTATAGGTGTGCTATTGATAGGTGTGACATACTGAGGGGTGTAATATACTTATTATATACTTTCTAACATAGAAAGTATATTATAGTGCATTTGTATTGTGCAGCAGTTGTGTGTGGTTCTGCTGCGATACTGCAGCTATAGAGAGGGACAAACGCTATTGGAACAAATAATTTCTACTGGTGTGATTTACCAGTTGACCCCCCCAAAAAACTGATTGAAGCGGGGTGTTATATACCAATAATTTACTTTGTATAGGGTGCATTTAGGTAGTGCAGCATTTGTTTACGGGCTTTGCTGCATTACCGCATCTACACATAGAGTGACAAAAGCTATGGGAACCAATAATTTCTACTGGTGTAATATACCAGTTGCCCCCTAAATTTTTTTATTGAAGCAGTGGTGTTATATACCAATAATATACTTTCTATATAGTGCACTTAGGTAGTGCAGCATTTCTTTGAGGCTTAGCTGTGTTATTGCAGCTACAGATAGTGACAAACGCCATTATAACAAATACATTCTACTAGGGTGATATACCAGTTGCCCCCCAAAAAGTGGGCTACATTAAAATTGTTATTCAGTGACCTCATAATGTACCTCGAGCGACATAATCACAATTTCTTTTATGTCAGATGAATACCTAATTTTTAAGGTCTGTACTCCTGTTGCATAAAATACATTTTTTCTAGACTTCAGCAGGACACATTTCAGATAATTTTCCTTCAAGACAAATAAAAATGGCCCCTAATTAAAATACATATTTTTTGTGGGAATTTTTGTCATTTATCCCCCTCCAGTATGTCACTGTCCATGGTGTGGGACTATTTGTACACTTCTACTAAGTATTTGGTGGCTGCAAATATGAGCTGAAGGTTTTTCAGATTCACCTGCCACTAAAGTGAACAGGGCCCGAAACAAACTTGCGGTTCGCAAACCGTCCCGGCTGATATCTGCACATCACTACAGGACAGCCAAGTGAGACGTTTCAGCACATGGACATACACCCTATCTTATAAAAAAAAACGATCTGACCGCCATTTTATATTCAGTCTATTGCCAGTGCAGGGAGAGGTGGCTGTGTGGAGCAGGGACAGGCTGTTAGGGACACCAAACGCTAGCTAATAGGGCCACAAAAGTCATTTTAAGGACTGGTATAGGTGTGCTATCGATAGGTGGGACTTACTGAAGGGTGTAATATACTTATAATATACTTTCTAACTTAGAAAGTATATTATAGTGCATTTGTATTGTGCAGCAGTTTTGTGTGGTTCTGCTGCGATACCACAGCTACATAGTAACATAGTACATAAGGCCGAAAAAAGACATTTGTCCATCCAGTTCGGCCTGTCATCCTGCAAGTTGATCCAGAGGAAGGCAAAAAAAAACTGTGAGGTAGAAGCCAATTTTCTCCATTTAGGGGAATAAAAAATTCCTTCCCGACTCCAATCAGGCAATCAGAGTGCCAAACGCAATTGGAAAGAATAATTTCTACTGATGTGATAAGCAGGGGTGTTATATAACAATAACATACTTTCTATATAGAGCATTTGGGAAGTGCAGTATTTAAATGTGATTTTGCAGCGTTAACGCAGCTACACAGAGTGACAAACGCTATTGGAACAAATAATTTCTACTAGTGTGATATAAAAGTTGCCCTGCAAAAAACTGATTGAAGCGGGGTGTTATATACCAGAAATGTACTTTCTATATAGTGCATTTAAGTAGTGTAGCATTTCTTTGCGTTTTTTCTGCATTACCGCATTATCTACACCGAGTGACAAACACTATTGGAACCAATAAATTCTACTGGTGTGATTTACCAGTTGCCCCCCCCAAAAAAAAAATGTATTGAAGGAGAAGTATTATATACTAATAGTATACTTTCTATATAGTGCATTTGGGTAGTGCAGAATTTGTTTGCGGCTTTGCTGCGTTACCACATCTAAACAGAGTGACAAACGCTATTGGAACAAATAATTTCTACTGGTGTGATATACCAGTTGCCCTGCAAAGAAACTGATTGAAGCAGGGGTGTTATATACCAATAATATACTTTCTATATAGTGCATTTAGGTAGTGCAGCATTTGTTTGCGGTTTTGCTGCGTTATTGCAGGTACAGATAGTGACAAACACCATTGGAACAAATAATTTCTACTGATTTGATATACCAGTTAACCGACAAAAATAATGAACATCAGCCATGACGGTTCGCAAACGCGATCAAATGTTCGCGAACCGCAAGTTCGGCCAGGCCTCATTCACTTTAAAGGCAGACAAACCTGGAATATCTTCAGGTCATATTTGCAGCCAGCAAATACTTACTGGAAGTGCATAAATAATCCCACAACATTGACGGTGACATACCAGATGCATTATTCGAATTAGCGATCTTCATTTATAATTTTTTTCAATGCAAAATATCGGCAATGTAATTTCAGCCTATGCGTATGCACAAAATATGCGTGGCCTACTACAGCAACTGGATTTCCACCAGACCGAAGTTGGATGCAATCAGAAAAGATGATTGGCAACAATTTTCGCGACGTTGAGGAAGAATTTCTGATCACTGTAAGTAATTTGGCATTAAAGCAGTGTATTTGACTACATTTCACATGCATTTTATAATAATCGCTGTATATGCAGATCGATTTTTTTTTTTTAAAAGTGCCATTGTGAAAATCCGTATTGATGCGATTTATTTTTTCGCGGTAGACGCAACGTCACATTTTATAAGGTCTCATTGAGATATTAATGATTGGTGCACTAAGTATTGTTGTGAGAACTTGCCACTCCAGTAAGGCCCCAAAAATTAGATAATAGGCATTCACCTGACAGCACACAACTTTGTAGGATTTTGTGGCTGGAGGTACATTAGGCGGTCACAGGATAAATATATAACTGTCAACCAGTACAGGCCCTAAAAATGAGCCAATAGGCGTTCACATCACAGCAAAGAACTTTGGATTCTGTGGATGGAGGTACATTAGGCGTTCACAAGATAAATATGTAACTGTCGGCCAGTACAGACCCCTAAAATTAGCCAATAGGTGTTCACCTGACAGCAAAGAACTTTGGATTCTGTGGCTGGAGATATATTCCCAGATAGCAAGGATAACTTCCCACAAACTTGTGGCAGGGTTAAATTGTAAGTCTTGCTAACGTGCTGCACACACCTAGATGTTCAGGTTCACGGGTTTGGCCGAACTTCACAAAAAAGTTTGAGTTCGGGACCCGAACTTGACCCTGAACCCGAACCCCATTGAAGTCAATGGGGACCCGAACACTAAAATGGCTAATAAAATGTCATGGAAAGGGCTAGAGAGCTTCAAATGGCATCAAAATGTGGTTAAAAGCATGGCAAGTGCTCTGCAAACAAATGTGGATAGGGAAATTACTTCAAATAACATAAAATATGCAAAAAAAAAAATTAATAATGGATGAGGTCCATATGGAGTAGGATGTTGAGGAGGTGGTGGATGTGGCGGTGTAGGTGGAAGCGGCAGTGGAGGAGGTAGCCTACACTGTATTTATTTTATTTTTAAATTAGGGTACACCCCAAAACATTGGGAAATATAACCTGTGATAACCCCCTCTAGTCATGCTAAACACACGTTCAGACAATAAACTGGCTGCAGGGCAGGCCAGCACCTCCAAGGGGTAAAGGGCAAGCTCAGGCCATGTGCTTAATCTGGAGACCCAGAAGTTGCAGGGGCTAACCCCTGTCAGTCAGTTCATGTAGACATGTGCACACATACTGCCACAACACATTGCACGTCCCCGTGACGTTCACGATCCAATTTGGTATCTGCTCTATCAACTTTTGATGTTCTTTTCTGTGGCTACCATGGTGATCACTTGTGGCGGGGAATCAGGGTTCCAGGCCGGAGAGGGAGCGTGAGAAAGGGATACCACATCCAAGGGAGGTCAATGGATGAAATTAAATGTAATCGAGTGGAAATGTGGGGAAAAAAGTATTGAAGCATAAGCTCAGGGATGTATTGGCAATAAATAACATTACAAGACTCTTAAGATGCCCTGTTATTTGAATGGTTAAAAATTACAGGGAATGTCACTACGGTATTTTGGATTAGGAAACGTTAGACAGGAGAGGCCCTGCTGCCACTTTGTTGGTTCTAGATAACTTCTGCCTGATTACACGTCCCTGTGACGTCCACCATCCATTTGGATATCTTCTCTATCAACTTTCGATGTTCTTTTCTGAGCCTACCATGTTGATCACAGTTATCGGCGAATCAGGGTTCCACGCCAGAGAGGGAGTGTGAGAAAGGGAGACCTCATCCAAGGGAGGACAGTGGCTGCAATGGGATGAAGCGGAAATGTGGGACAAGTTATTAAAGTAGAAGGATCGAATGAAAGGTCCAATTAAAGATGGATTATAGTAATTTAAGTCTTTGTCCCCTATGCAGAGCAGGGGTTTCTATCTGGCAAAATTGGTAAAATGTGACCTGACAATGTAACAAACGATTTTTTGAAATTTATGCTCCTGTCACCTATGCAGAGGTGCCCCCGTGATGTCCACCATCCATTTGGATATCTTCTCTATCAACTTTCGATGTTCTTTTCTGAGCCTACCATGTTGATCACGGTTATCGGCGAATCAGAGTTCCCCGCCGGAGAGGGAGCGTGAGAAAGAGAGACCACATCCAAGGGAGATAAATGGATGAAATTTAATTTTGATTGAGCAGAAATATGGGAAAAGTTATTAAAGCAGAAGGATCAAAGGAAAGGGCAAATAAAAGAAGAATTTTAGAAATTTAAGTCCCTGTCACCTATGCAGAGTAAAGGTTTTTCACATCACCAGAAATGGGTTAATTCACCCACCAATGGAACAGATTATTTTTAAAATTTTCGGTCCCTGTCAACCTAAGAATGTAACAGAAAAATTTGTGAAATGTAATAACCTGTCTACTAGGTAGACTAGGGGTATATCACAGCCAAAAAATTGTTAATTTCACCCGAAAATGTAACAGACAAATTGGTATTTTTTTTTTTTTTACCTGTCTACTAGATATAGCAGTGGTAGATCACACTCAAAAATTGGTGTATTTCACCTAAAAATGTAACAGACAAATTTATGAGGTGGAGGTCCATATGGAGTAGGAGTTTGAGGAGGCGGTGGACGTAGGTGGAAGCAGTGGTGGAGGAGGACGAGGCAGCCAACACAGTTTTGTTTGGTTTTTTTTGTTCTTTTTTTAAATTAGGGTACACTCCAAGAGTGTGAAATATCCAAAATACTAGAATGAATAATTGTGCTATAGTATAACAATGGCTGGTTAAGGCCGGTATACATGTCTATTCTGCACAAGGTACGGACAAGTCCTGCGGGATCCATGCATGGTTCATTTTAATCAACGTGTGCTTGTCCACATTGGCTGTGGACAGGCTGTTGCGCTTATCTGTGATAATGCCCCCTGCTATGCTAAACACACATTCAGATAATACACTGGCTGCAGGTGTAATGACCGGTGTCACGCACAGGGAGGAAAACAGGGAAAGCCCTGCCCAAGGGAGAGGGAAAGGTGGTGACCCCTAACTCACCTTGCGGCTGGCACCTGACTGCCCTGACGTCCCTAGACGGGTTCCTCACCCGTGTGGCGATCACGTGCCTAAACCCTGGCTTTCCCTGAAATGAGCCCTAGATAGTGAACGGGCCGGTGGGATCGCTAGTCCGCACCACTGCACTAAGAGGGAAACACCAGGGAGAGGACAGACAAATACAGACAAACACAAACACCCAGGTGGACGACCACAGCAATCCACAAAGGTCCAACAGGGATCCGGAGGGTAGCGTTCTGAATCAACAGTCAGAGAACGCAGCAACACAGCTCCAGTGGGTCAGGATAGATGTCCAGGCAGGAAGCTCTATCTCTGGCAACCAGAGAAGTGTGAGAGGGGAATATAAGGAGGTTTGGGAGTGCTGGACAAGGAACAGCTGAGGAGAAGGAGCTATGGATCCCTGAGTGAGCCAAAAGGGTTTGCAAAGCAAACTCAGAAAGCTACCATAAGGAAAACAGCCCTATCTTAAATAGAGCGTGCAGCCAACCGCTGCGACTTCCTGACCCCGGGTATAACGGAGTCAGGCGTGGTTCTCGATACCCTCGTGACAGCAGGGCAGGCCAGCACCTCCAAGGCGTAAAGGACAAGCTCAGGCCATGTGCCCAATATGGAGACTCAGAAGTTGAAGGGAGCAGACCCGTCATTCAGTATGTGTAGGCGTGTGCACACACGCTGCTCCACCATGTTGGTGAAATGCTGCCTCTAACAAAGACGTTCCATATCAGCTGATGGTGCTGGTTGTTGTTGTGTGCTGACAAAGCTTTTCCACATTTCGGCCATGCTAACCCTGCCTTCTGAGGTGCTGGCGGTGCCCCAGCTGCGTTGGCGACCTCTTCCTCGTCCTCTGCCTTCGCCTTGTGCTTCCATTGTGCCCCACTGTCAGGTCCGAATGCCACCAGCAGCGCGTCTACCATCGTGCGCTTGTACTCGCGCATCTTAGGATCACGTTCGATTGATGGAATTAAGGACGGTACATTGTCCTTGTAACGGGGATCCAGCAGCGTGGCCACCCAGTAATCAGCACAAGTTAGAATGTGGGCAACTCGGCGGTTGTTGCGGAGACACTGCAGAATGTAAATGCCAGCAACAAAAAGCTGTCCTCTGTGGGAGGTGTATAGTTTGTGTCCTCTGTATCCCCCAGCCAAGCACCAGTGATGGCCATGAGCTGGACTGGGTGCCAACCTGCTGTGAACAAGGTTCCTCCTCCATCTCCTCCTCATCCTCCACCTCATCCTCCAGAACTGTGCCCTGGCTGGACAATTGCGTGCCTGCCATTGGTGGGTGCAGGAACCCACCCTCGGATCCACTTGTGAATGACTGACCGAAAACCCTACAAAATGATCCCTCTTCCTCCTCCTGTGCCACATCCTCTTCCATCATCACCAGCAGCGTTTTTTCAAGGAAGCACAGAAGCGGGATAGTAACGCCGAGAACAGCGTTATCGGCACTGGCCATGTTGATGGAGTACTTGAAACAGTGCAACAAGGTCTCGCATGGAGGTCCAGTCATTGGTGGTGAAGTGGTGCTGTTCCGCAGAGCGACTCACCCGTGCGTGCTGCAGCTGAAACTCCACAATCGCCTGCTGCTTGCACAGTCTAGCCAGCATGTGCAAGGTGGAGTTCCACTTTGTGGTCATGTGGCATACGAGGCAGTGAGCGGGAAGGCTGAAGTTACGCTGCAGCGCTGACAGGCGAGCAGCAGCGGGGTGAGAACGCCAAAAGCGCGCACAAACAGCCCGCACTTTATGCAGCAGCTCTGACATATTGGGGTCATTTTTAAGGAATCTCTGCACGACCAAATTCAGCAAGGGGATGTGCGTCAAACGGGCTAGTCCATAGCTGCTATGAGATTTTGCCCATTATTGCACACCACCAGGCTCACTGTCACCAACCACTCATCAGTCTGTTGTTCAAGGCCCGTCCACAGCTCCTGCGTGGTTTGGGGTTTGTCCTCCAAACAGATACGTTTTTAAAACTGTTGTTTATTCCTGGTTGTGCTGAAGTTGGTGGTGAAGGTGTTACGCTGACCGAATGAGGAGGTGGTAGAGTATGAGGAAGCGGAGTAGGAGGAGGAAGCAACAGGAGGCAAACAGAAGCGCCATGCAATCCTCGGTGGTGGAAGGATATGCACCAAACTGCTATCCGACTCAGGCCCAGCCACCACTGCATTTACCCAGTGTGCTGTTATGGAGATCTAACGTCCCTGACCGTGCTTACTGGTCTACGTATCCGTAGTGAGGACTTCACCCCTGCCCTCCTTGTCAGTCTGCACACTTTCGAAAGCCCCAGCAGTTGGCACCTGTGTTTCGTCATCATCCGAGACGTGCTGCGATGGTCCTCCCATGTACTCATCTTCAAAAACATAAGTGGTTGGGCATCAGTGCACTCAGTCTCTTCCACTTCTGGGGCAGGGTTAGGTGGATGGCCCTGTTAAACCCTGCTAACAGAGTCATCAAAAAGCAGAAGAGACTTCTGCATGACTTGGGGCTCAGACTGCTTGGCTGATTTGCAAGGGGGTGAGGTAAAAGACTCATGGACATTAGCTGCAGTTCCCAACTCTGATCTTTCAGCAGGAGACTGGGTGGGAGACAATGTGAAGGAACTGGAGCCACTGTCAGAAACCCAATCTACTATCACCTGTTCTTGTTCTGGCCTCACCATTCATAGAGCCGCATTAGGCCTGACCAAATTCCGCTGCAGGTTCTGTTGCCTACTTCACCTGAGGAAGGGGTTTCACTTGTGCGTGTAGCTGGTACAGATCGACCACGTCCTCTCCCTGTAACAGGAGCTCCACCAGCAGCACTACGACCTGGGCCATGTCCCTTATTTGACTCTCTCCTCATATTTCTCAAATTTAGGATCTTGCCCTAAATGTGTGTTTTATTAATAGCAGAAGAGAACAACAGTATGTAAAGGGTGTATCTCACACATACAGATGAAGACAAGGCCGCAATTAAAGATATTTTTCTCCAAAATTGTTTTTTTATTAATAGCAGAATAGAACCACAGTATGTAAAGTTTGAATCGCCCAAGTACAGATGCAGACTAGGCTGCAATTAAAGATTTATGCCCTAAATGGGTGTTTTATTAATAGCAGAATAGAACCTCAGTATGTAAAGGGTGCATCTCACACGTAAAGATCCAGACTAGGCCAAAATTTTAGATTTTTGCCTAAAACTGGTGTTTTATTAATAGTAGAATAGAACCACAGTATGTAAAGGGTGTATCTTACACGTACAGATCCAGACTAGGCCAAAATTAAAGATTTTTGCCCAAAATAGGTGTTTTTTTAATAACAGGATATGGCAGCAGTATATAATAATTGAATTTCATACACGCAGATACAGCAAGGGCGGTAAAATTGTGTATTTTGCCCAAAAAAGGTGTTTTATTAATAGCAGACTAGAACCACAGCATCTAAAGTGTGTATCTCACACGTACAGATGCAGACTAGGCCTCAATTAAAGATTTATGCCCAAAATGGGTGTTTTATTAATAGCAGAATAGAAACACAAAATCTAAAGGGTGTATCTCACAATGACATATGCAGCAAAGGCTGCAAAATTAAGTTTTTTGCCCAAAATGGGTGTTTTTCTTCATAACAGAATATGACAGCAGTATATAACCCTTGAATTTAACACGTGCTGATGCAGCAAGGGCTGTAAAAATGTGCATTTTGCTCCAAAATTTAGTTTTATTAATAGCAAAATAGAACCACATTATCTAAAATGTGTATCTTACACGTACAGATGCAGACAAGGCCGCAATTAAAGATTTATGCCCAAAATGGCTGTTTTATTTATAGCAGAATAGAACCACAGTATGTAAAGGGTGTATCTGACAATGACATATGCAGCAAAATAGAAATTTTTGCCCCACAATTTGTGTTTTTTTAATAACAGAATATGACAGCAGTATATCACGCTCGGATTTCACACGTGCAAATGCAGCAATAGCTGTAAAATTGTGTATTTTGCCCAAATATTGTGTTTTATTAATAGCAGAATAGAACCACAGTATCTAATGTGTGTATCTCACACTTACAGATGTCGACTAGGCCGCAATTAAAGATTTATGCCCAAAATGAGTGTTTTATTAATAGAAGAATGGAACCACAGTATCTAAAGGGTGTATCTCACAAGTACAGATGCAGACTAGGCCGCAATTAAAGGTTTATGCCCAAAATGGGTGTTTTATTAATAGCAGAATAGAACCACAGTATCTAATGTGTGTATCTCACACTTACAGATGCAGACTAGGCCGAAATTAAAGATTTTTGCCCAAAAGAGGTGTTTTATTAATAGAAGAATAGAACAACAGTATCTAAACTGTGTATCTCACAATGACATATTCAGCAAAGGCTGCAAAATTTTGTTTTTTGCACAAAAGTTTTTATTTTTTATTAACAATTTGTATTCTTTTTTTCATATAGTTGTAAGTAGCCGTGGACAGTGTAAAATGACAGTACATGCATCATTTTGTAATGAAACAGGTACAAATAAACATTATATAAACATAAAAAATAATATAGACATAAAATGACAGGCGTGGGCCAGTCAAGACAGGTAGTACAAAGATTTAAAGTACATTACAGATATGAGTTAACAGTATGACTTAGATATCTAGGAACATAGAATTTGTATTGAATAAGGCAAAATCTATTACATTATCACTTTAATGTTGGTTTGTGGGTGGAGGGGGTCAGGTCGAAGGCTAGGAGAAACCTCTGTAGGCCTTCCAGGGGGACTAGATCTGGAGAACAGAGGATCTAGAGCGTAGCTCCCAACGAGAGATTTCTTCTAATCTGTACATCTGGTCCACTCTGTTGACCCAATGCTCCACACTGGGGATCTCAGGGGAGAGCCAATGATTTGGTAGAAGTAATCTGGCAGCTGCTAACAAGAGGGAAAAGAGGGAAGATTTATGATGGCCCACTCCCCCAATCCCCAGGGAGAGCAAAGTTATTTCAGGAGTGCAGAGGAAGGAAGTCTGGCATATTTGATTATTGAGTTTGACTATGTTAAACCACCAGGGTTTGATTAAATCACAAGGCCACCATATGTGGATAAATGAGCCTCTTTCTTTAAGACATCTCCAGCAGACATCAGAGGAACTGGGTTTATAGATACAGGTCTTATCTGGGGTTCTGTACCAGCGTGTTAAAAGTTTGTAATTATTTTCCTGGATTCGGATGCATCTGGAGATCTTATGTGGGGTAATCAGTAATTTCGCAATCTCAGAAGAAGTCAGAGTTCGCTTTAGGTCCCTTTCCCAGAGGCTAATTGCAGCAGACTTTGTCAAGGAAGGAGGCGATTTGAATTGTTTGTATATTGTGGATATTGTTTTAGGGGGATGCAGCGTATTCCCCATCATCTTCTCAAGCCAATTAGACTCATGGGAAGGAAGAGACCTTTTTGCCAGGAGGAGCGTTTCTGATCTAAGGAATCGCATGAGAATAGGGTTCTGAATGTGTGTTGTTTTGAGCAGCTTGCAGATTTCAAGATCAGAAAGGATACATCCATCATGGTCTAGTAACCTTAGATGACCTTAGGGGGATCGGACAGCTCTCTTTCAGTTCTTTGGGGGCTAAGGCAACTACATCTTTTATAAGCATGAGTTGGCAGAGAACCACCCCTAGACCTTCAAAGTGTTTCGAATCAAGGGGTTGGGTATGGAGCTGGGTACTGGGGGTGGTCTGTCAGCCAGCAGGAGGGCCTGGATAGGGGAAGGTATGGAGGCGTTTTCCAATGTGAGCCACAATTTATAGGATGGGCCTCTGTTCCAGTCTACCACTCTTGAGATCTGGATAGCCTTCATATACTCCTCAGGGTCAGGTAGCCCAATGCCTCCTTTAGCTCTGGGCTTGGTTAGTATATCAAAGGAGATACACGTTTTTATTCCCTGCCATATAAATTTGTGAATGTGTTTGTTGAGAGAGGTAAAGTAAGATTTGGGGATCTCAATGGGAAGTACCTGCATCAAATATGTGAGTCTCGGTATTACCAAGAACATGAGGATATTTTTTCTCCCAAACCAGGAGAGATACGGTAAGTCCAATGAGTTCAGCTGGGCGATCATAGATGACAGTAAAGGTTTATAGTTTAGTTTAAATAGGTCTTTTAGGTGGGGGGAGAGTTTCACACTAAGGTATGTCAATTGTTGGGTGTGCCAGTTAAAGGGAGAATTTGTCTGAGTGATTGAAGAGTTGGGGGGGAGAGGCCAACGTGTAGTATTTGGGAATTGGAAGGATTTACTTTGAAATTGGATAGGAATCCGAAGTGATTGAGTTGTGATATTATTATGGGCATGAATTTGCATGGGTTTGTTGTGAGAATCAGTAAATCATCAGCAAATGCTGCTAATTTGAATTCACAGCCATCGACCAATAGGCCTCTAATCTCGCTATCCTGTCTTGTACAAGCGTTTCCATCACTAGGACAAATAAAAGGGAGGAGAGTGGGCAGCCCTGTCTCGTTCTATTTCTAATTGGGAAATGCGAGGATAAGATCCGTTTGACTGACACGGATGCTGATGAGTGAGAGTACATAGAGAACACAGTGTTGATATAGGATTCTGGTATTTTAAATTTAGACAGAATCAACCTAATAAACGTCCAGTCAACTCTGTCAAATGCTTTTTCGGCGTCCTTGCCAATCAAGACCAGAGGGGTGGATTTGTGTAAGGGATAATAAAAGGCGTTTAAGATCTTGGTGGTGTTGCCCTTCCCCTCACTTCCCTTGACAAATCCTTCCTGATCTGGGTAGATCCGGTTTGGTAAGAAGTTTTGTAGTCTAGTAGCAAGCATCTTGGCTAATAGCTTAAGGTCCACATTGAGCAGGAAGATAGGGCGGTAATTGGAGGAGGAAGTGGGGTCCTTGCCTTTTTTGGGGGATAATGATAATGGTGCTTTTGTCATGTCTACAGTAATTAGGTGCTTGGCCATTGCTAGATTGCAAATTGGGAGCAGGAAGGGAAGGAGGGTATGTTTGAAAGCAGAGTAATAAGATATGGGAAGACCGTCCGGGCCTGGGCATTTTCCTTTAGGGGTTGACTTAATAGCTGTTATTAATTCTGAGGCAGTAAATGGCTTAGTCAGGGATTCTCGTTGTAGCAGTGTCAGAGATGGGAGATTCAGGGTGTCAAGGAATGAGCTCATATTGGCCTTTCTGCCCTGGGAGGGATTTGGGAGTTCAGGGGAGGGGAGGTTATAGAGTGACTCATAGAATAGCCTGTATTGTTCAGCCATCTCTTCTGCTTTAAATAGTTGAGTTCTCTGGGGAGATTTAATGCTCTGAACATAGCGGGAGTTTTGTCTCTGCTTTATTCTTTGCATCATAAACTTGGAAGCTTTGTTGCCACGGGCAAATAATTTTTGCTGAGCAGACAAGAAAAACTTGGCTGATCATTCAATAAGAAGGTTTTTTAGTTCAGTTCTGAGAGACGAAAGTTCCAAGAGTTGCTGAGCAAGTAGTGATTGTTTGCGAGCTTTTTCTAACGTATGCATTTTGGATAGTAGAGTGGTGAGTTTTTTCTCAGATTCCTTTCTAAGAAAGGAGCAGAGACTAATTAGTCTACCTCTAATGCAGGCTTTATGGGCATCCCAGAGAATCTGGGGGAGTCTTCCTGGGGTGTTATTGTTTGAAAAATATTCCTTGAGGAAGGAGGATATTTGTGATTTTATGTTTGGTGTTGACCAACAAAGACTCGTTGAACCTCCAATTTGTGTTCCTACTAGATCTGGCTATGGGGCGGATATTGCAAAACATTGGGGAGTGGTCAGATAAAGTTGTGTCGCCTATCCAGGAGGATGAGCAGGATTGCAAGTGTTTTTTTTATTTTTTATATTAGGATGTAGTCTATCCTACTGTACAAGTTATTTGCTGATGAGTAGAAGGAATAGTCAAGTACCTAAGGATTGAGGCAGCGCCAGACATCTAGGACACCTAAATTGTGGAGTTTTGTTTGTAGTAATCTAAGTGCTTTTGAGGAGACAGGAGATTTCTTTGAGGAGGTGTCAATGAGCAGGTTAAGGGCTAGGTTGAAGTCACCAGCCATAATTAGGATTCCCTCTCTGTGGAGTTTCCACTAATGAGAAGAGGGTGGTAAGCCAGCTAACTTGGTCTGTATTAGGGGCGTATATATTAACAAAAGTAAACAAGGTTTGTCCCATTAGGCCTTTGAGGAGGAGGTATCTACCTTCGGGATCCTGTATGTGAGAATTATATTGAAAGGATAGGCCTCTTTGGAAGCCTATACTGACTCTCCTCGAGGCAGCACCCCCGTCTCCGCAGTGATACCAGCTGGGGAATTTAGAGAAGGAGAGATTGGGATAATTACCATGTTTAAAGTGAGTTTCCTGTAGGAAAACTATTGACCATTTCTCTTTGTTCAGGAGGGAGAGGATCTGGCATCTTTTTGACTGAGATCTCAGTCCCTTGACATTGTATGATTCTAGTCTGAGGTCAGACATGTTTTAGTGTAAGTAGGGGTATAGGGAAAGCTGTAATTAGCTTGATCAAATAAACATGACCAATCGGTAAGAGAAGGAGTAAGGTGCCACCTCAAGATAAGGATGTCCCCAACCACCATCCTGGAGAGTAATTCCCAGTTTGCCTAAGCCTAAAAACAAACACACTGTTAATTGGTAAAGCTGACCGGTGGTACTTGTCATAATACCAGGAGTGTAAGACATGTAATGAAGCATAGAGTATAGTAATTTTGTGGTACCTATCGAACAAAAAGAAAAAACAGAATACATAAAAACAAGAACAGTGCAAAGAAAGGGTTTGAGTGTAAGAGCATTTCTTCTCAGAGGGCATGGGGGCAAGGGGTTCTCTACCCTGAGAACGACCGTGACAAACCCTCAATTAAATCTTAGGCTTGGAGCCTAACATGTCTAGGGGCTAGAAGTTGGGAGGGATAGTTATCAAAGGGCTATTGGTAGAACTAATGAGTAAGGGGGATACATTTATACTATACGGATAACTT
Organism: Bufo gargarizans; assembly: GCF_014858855.1. Taxonomy (NCBI): domain Eukaryota; kingdom Metazoa; phylum Chordata; class Amphibia; order Anura; family Bufonidae; genus Bufo; species Bufo gargarizans. The sequence goes on from NC_058081.1 coordinate 416,598,193, forward strand.
GCACGTGAGGCAGCTGGAGTCTGGGGTCTCTGAAATGGAGCAGAGATCCACATGAACATCTGTATGTAGTAGTCCCCAGGTGGGTGAAGCTTGGCCAGCTTTCTTGATTATTTTAGGATTTTGTGCTTGGAATGTCCTCTGCATACTTTGAGGCTAGATAAAAGGGTCCTTGAATTGGGATATAGGACTTCCTAGTCATCTGTAAGTGTCAGAGGCTTGAATGATGAAGCTTGGCGGTTTCTCTTGGATCTTTGAGACTTGTGTGCGGGGTGTCTCCCAAGGCTCATCTGCGGGCAGGATTGGTAGAGCGGAGATATCTTGGACTGTTTCCCAGTTTTCAATGGGAAGTAGTGGGATCTGTAGAAGATCATATGCTTTATCCAGGTCTCCGTGGGATTGGATGGAAATCCTGTGCCCGTTGTGGAAAAATGAAAGTTCAAATGGGTATAGCCATCTGTACATGACTTTTCTGTTCCGCAGCAAGTCAGTGAGCAGTTTTAGAGCTTTGTGCTTCTTCAGTGTGGAATGGGCTAGATCCTGGTAGATAGATATTGGGTTATCTTCCCATGTCAGCTGCAGGGCATTTCTTGCTCTATTGAGTATTGCCTCTTTGGCTGGAAAATGCAGAAATTTGCAAATCACATCTCTTGGCAGTTCTGCGGGCTGAGGTTTTGGGCAAAGTGTGCTGTGGGCACGCTCGATGATGACTTCATGTGAGTAGTCAGGGCCCAACAGTTTCAGCCAGATCTGCATCACAGTCTCAGGTATTTCTTCAGGGCCCACAGATTCAGGGATACCTCTAAAGCGTAGATTGTTGCATCTGCCCCTGTTTTCTTGGCCCTCCAACTGTGTGAAAAGGGAGTTTAGGTGTTTTTGATATATGGACATGTTGGAGGAGATTGCGTTCTGGTGTGCTGTGAAAGTGGTGTGTGCTTCTTCCAGCACCTCTACCCTTCTCCCTATGAGGCGCATATATTCTTTGATAGATGCAAGGTCTGTCTTGAGAGGCCCCGAGGCTTCCAATAATGCCTCCCTCAGGAAAGATCTTGATAGTGGTAATGTGTCGGGCCCTGGGGAATCCTCTCTTACCTTCTCAGCGGGAGTTCCGGCTTGTTGTTTGCTCCTTGGCATGCAAGGAGCTTCAGGCGCCATCTTGGAATCCCTTGCCACATACGTCTGTGCGGCATTTTAAATAAATTTCTCCATATCGCCAGCTTGGGTCTGAATACTGGCTTGCTCCTGAGTGTCAGCGGATCTTGGGACTCCGATCTTGACCATGTCGGGATCGCTGTGCTAAAGATATAGGCTCTTGAGGGAGTAGTTCACATCAGAGCTTCACTTCTTGCAGCCATTCAGCTCCGGTGCAGGCTCCGCCTCCAGGAGTGTTTTTTTTGTTTTGTTTTTTATAACAGAATATGTGGGCAGTATATAACCCTTGAATTTCACATGTGCAGATGCAGCAAACGCTGCAAAATTTTACTTAATTTTTGCCCAAAATGGGTGTTTTTTTAAAATACGTTAACAGAATATGACAACAGTATATAACGCTTGAATTTCACACGTGCAGATGCAGCAAGGGCTGTAAAATTGTGTATTTTGCCCAAAAGGTTTTTTTTTTTAAACCCAGAACATTATAGCTGTATTTCTAGCTTAAATGGCACACTGACTAATGCTGCAAAGGCACCAGAAGTAGGATATTGCCACAAAAAGTTTTTATTTTATTTTTTTAAACCAGATAATTATTGCAGTACTTCAAGCTTGGATTTGAATGTCACAAAAGCACATATGCAGTGCTGGTGCACTGAGCTTGCATAAAATGGCTGCCACCGCCCACCTAACTAACAGATGGATAAAAGTTATTTTTCTCTGTCACTGGGCTCAGGGCAGGGTAAAAAGATTGTGCACTGCACCCACACAACTAAATCTATGTAGATCGCTGAGTTCAAGTGGAGTTTTGATTAAAGATTTTGTCCTATTCTCTACCTCGCAGCAGCAGCATCCTCTCCCTACACTAAGCACAGCAGAGTGACGTGCAGCGCTACGTGACTCCAGCTTATATAGAGGCTGGGTCACATGCTACACTGGCCAATCACAACTTCTAAGGGCACACAGTTAAACGCTTGTTGATCGGCTGCTCTGCAGCCTTTAAAAAAAGTGCTAAGAAATCGCCGAACCCCGAACCCAAACCCGAACTTTTACTGAAATGTTCGGGTTTGGGTCCGGGGCCGAAAAATCCTAAAGTTCAGTACGAACATGAACTTTACAGTTGCTCAACCCTACTAACAGTAGCTCAATATCAGCTTTACATAAGTATTTTACTATAGACACATTGACTCTTAGATGCAACTAACTGATTAGGACATTGGCAGTCTTAAAAGAGAACTATAGGGTTAGGGCTTTTCCACACATTTCTCCTTAGGGTAACGGGAGGACACAAACTAGCGTCTTCCTGCCACCCTAGGCTAACTATACCTTGAGCTACAGCTCGCGGTATACTGAGATGCTGAAGTATACAGCGGAGATGCTGCAGATGACGCAGATACCGACACTTATGTCTGGATCCCCCCAGCTGCGTGAGTGACAGCTGGCTCTGCCTATCGAGAGGTGTCGGAATATTTATGCTGTCTCCGATTGACAGTCTATAATATTTATGTGAATGAATTAGAATCTGTAATGAAGGAGATTCTTATTTATTCTCATAAATACCAAGCTAAAACAAGCTCGTGATCTGCGCTAAGTTAGACGACGAAAAGAAGGCGGTGGTATATCAAAATATATATTTATTAAATAACAATAATACTGTGCAAACTAATATAAGAAAATTGACAATTGAAATTCAATTGTAAGAAAGCCAAAATAATATAAAGTATATATATATTCACTACTATAACAATATTTATCAATTAATTATATTTGAAATCAATTTGATACCTGATTTCTCTCAGCCGACAAATGTCTCAGCCGATTAAATCCAAATATGGTCCTAGATTTTCCTATTTTATAGATATATATATATTTATATATTGTGGGGAATTACTCTGGTAGACAGGGGTGCGGGTGCAGTATAGAGGCAAATGGAGTGCAGGTAATGAAGAAAAAAGAACATTTATTTCTCAGTTGCTCAAACAGAAAAAAAACAGAACAGTCACTTGGTGTTCACACACAAAATAACAGCAAGCTTCACCTGGCTCCTTTATTGGAATGAGTCCTGTCCTGGCCGACAGACACAAAGATTTCCCCCAGGATGCTGGGGTCCAGGCCTCAGGTCTACACACCTGAAACAACCACCCAGACTCAGTGACTTCCTTCCTTCTCCTCCCAGCTGAGGTTGCTGCCTGGGAATTTAAATCCCAGCTCCAAAACCTGGTCCTAGAACGCCGGGAGTAGGCACCCGCCCAACTCTTTACCTACTCCCAATAAAAGCCGGCCCAGATTTGGCTTTGCAGCAACACTAAGTTCCAAGGGACTACAGAAATGGGGCTGGGGGCTAGTAATCTGGCAAGATGGGCAAGACTCACAATACTGTGCCACCTCTTTAAACACACTGGGCCAGTAAAACCGCTGTAGAACTCGGTCCTGTGTTTTCTGCTGGCCCAGGTGACCCCAAGAATATGTTGGTGGGTTAATTCTAATATGAGCTTACGTATTAAAATTAGCTTACGTGGCTTAGGCACCACCAACTGTTCAATTTTCTCCCCCCGTAACTCATTTTCCCAGTATAGCAAGTCTTGGTGAACGACAAACCGGGGAAACATTGATTCCGCCCCCAGTTGTTGCGGCTCACCCTCTTCTATCACCACATTTTCCAAGACCCGAGTCAGGGTGGGATCCCAGTGCTGTGAAGTACCAACATTTTCACCAAAGACGTTGAGGTCTGCCAACTCCGGTCCTGGTGGCAACTCCTCCACGTCTCCTACCATCACATTTAGTGGGGTTGTCTCCTCCTCCTCAGAGGTGGATAGCCCCACTGCGGGCCCTTCGGCCTCAGGTTCCCATGGCTCTGGGTTTCCCCTGAGCAGAGCCACTCTGGTGAGGCTACCCCTGACCCGTGTGTTTAATCACATTTAATCCGTGGCCACAAAGATGGGAAACCGGGGAAGTCTCTCCCCATTACTAGTTCATGTGGGAGGGTGGTGGCTACGGCCACCTCGTGAGTCCACTTTCCAGCCACCGTGGACAAGCGGATATTCTTTCAAGTCCCCATGAATACATACCACCCCCACCCTTCGGCCTGTGTACTCAACAGGCAGCGCTAACCAGGGTCACCAGGCTGAGTCCAGCAGCGCAACTGCCAAAAGTATCTCCCACCTTCACTAGGCACAGGTGGCTTGCGTCTAAGGTCTCACGGGCACCGACTGCACACAGTCTCCTGACATACAACGACTGCCGATAACCATAGTTGGTGTCCATGGGGTCAGGGTTCCTGGCACCGCCAGCAGATAATGGGAGATGGGTCTGTGGGGGGCATGTCCCAAGCAGGCTTTGCTGGAACCGGCCTTCAGGTCGAAGGCGGGGCTTTCCTGGCTTTAACCGGCACCCTCCCAAAAGTACCCCCTTGTATATTTTTGTCTCAAAATGCTCCACGAGGTCGACCATCTCTAGGGCGTTACCCAGCAATACCTGGCCTACCCAGTGTTGGAGAGTGTATGCAAAGCCCTCCAGAAGATGTTGGCCAACAACCGTCCAGCATAGCAGCAGATCAGTGTCTCTGGCTGCTGCTGCTATTTTTTGTAACCAATGCAAGAAGTCAAAGTACTGGGGTCTGGCAGGTTCAGCCGGGTTAAACTCCCACTGGTGCACCCGCTGAGCCCGTACAAAAATGTTCACCCCCAGTCTGGCCAATGTCTCACCCTTGACAACCTGGGGCAGATTGAAGAAAACCTGCTGGGGTCCAGACGACAGGAACAGAGCGAGAATCTCAGCCCATTGGTCTCGGGCAACTTCTCCCGGATGGTGCCTTTCTCAAACACCGCCAGGTAGGTCTCGACATCAGAGGAACCCATCTTTGGAATGGCAGCCCGAATCGCTTTCCTGGCATCAAAAGTGCTCGGGGTTGCTCCTGCTGCTTGCAACGCCATTACATGTTGTAACAGCAGCTGCTTAGTTTCTTGCTGCTGTTTATTCGCCTCCCGCTGCTGCAGGTTAGCCTCCACGAGGGCTTTCACAACAGCCTCCATCTTGTCAGGGAACTCGGCAGCTTTGCCGGCTTAATGTATGACATCCACTGGTTTTAAGGGAAAACAAAACTTTTCCGGCCCTCAGGCAAACCTCACTGCACCTGCCCATATCAGACACCAAATGTGGGGAATTACTCTGGTAGATAGGGGTGCTGGTGCAATATAGAGGCGTCAGCCGACAAATGTCTGATTAAATACAAATATGGTCTCAGATTTTCCTCTTTTATAGATATATATATTTTGTGGGGAATTACTCTGATAGACAGGGGTGCGGGTGCAGTATAGAGGCAAATGAAGTCCAGGTAATGAAGAAAAAAAAAAGAGCATTTATTTCTCAGTTGCTCAAACAGAAAAAAACAGAACAGTCACTTGATGTTAGTTCACACACAAAATAACAGCAAGCTTCACCTGTCTCCTTTATTGGAACAAGTCCTGTCCTGGCTGACAGACACAAAGATTTCCTCCAGGATGCTTGGTGCTCTGTACACCTGTGTCGGGGTCCAGGCCTCAGCTCCACACACTGCAAACAACCACCCAGACTCAGTGATTTCCTTCCTTCTCCTCCCAGCTGAGGTTGCTGCTTGGGAATTTAAATCCCAGCTCCAAAACCTGGTCCTGGAAAGTCAGGAGTAGGCACCCGCCCAACTCTTTACCTACTCCCAATAAAAGTAGGCCCTCATTTGGCTTTGCAGCAACACTAAGTATTAAAAGGTGTCAACAGCTTCTGCTGTTAACACATAAAATCCGGCTCTTACCTCACCGAGGCCAGGAACCTCGGTGACACATATCTGCCATCCACTATGATACCCTGCACCATACCACTATATGTATATATATGATAAATAAATACACCGCAGCACATCCAATGGTGAAAAAACTGTGGGATCCTTTATTCACCCATGCAATGTTTCGGTCCGCTTCTTGCTGGGGCCATTCTCAAGCAATACATCATAAACAACTGTGAGTTTTTATGTGATCATATCGAATTAACATACATAAGTGGTAATTAACAATAACATTCAAAATATGCTGCAAAACATCTCATGTGAGTATATCAAAACATCATACCCGGAAGACGATGTGGTTAGATACATAAATTCATTCATATGGCCAAAAACTTCCAGGTATGTTAATTCATACGTAATATTTTACACAAGTGGTAATCAGCAGTGAATAATCATCATCTGTATATGTGCAAACATAGGAGGGCCAGGCATGGAATCAGGCATGCTCAGTGGTAGGAGGATACCGTGTTGAAAACTGCGCCACATGGATACGGTGTCCCGGAACTGGAACTGCGCATGTCTGTGATGTCATTCAGGGAAGAATCACATGATCCCAAGTAATGCATCACATGACACGTCACATCACAAGTCGCATAAGTAAGAAGTAAAATGCAGGTACATGCGTCATGACAATATGTAGAAGCCAAATATAATTCAGAATAATTCACCCTGGGTATATTACCGGATGACGTGCTATCTTGTGATGCACTGTCATCCGAAATAAGTGAGCGGAGGAGGCGGGAACCAGCGTCAGCTTTTACCCTCCCACTCCGCTCACCTGTAATTAACCCTTGACAGGCGAAAAATATCCAAAATGGCCGTAATTAGTAGAAAAACGCATTCAAAAGGGCATATAGTATAGATCTAGTGTGCATATAACATGTCACGGGATAAGCCGCACGTTTCCAAAGCATCCAACCTCCTGTTGAGCTAGGCCCTTCCACAGGTCCTATAAGAGAGAATAAAAAAAATATTATCCAAATATATTTGTTTTAATTAAAAAAAGGGAACAAATTTTTCAACACATGTGCCGACAAGGACAAAACAGTGGAAGATCATATGAATAGCCATGGTTTATACTCCACATTTAAACCCCCTGGTTTAACAGTTTGTAATTTAAAAATCCATTCAGACTCGCTTTTAGCATTTTTATACGGTTACCACCTGTTCGAGATAATGGAACATGGTCAAGGATCATTAAATTGAGATCACCTTCGCCATGGCCCATATCCGAAAAAATGGTGTGAGACTGGCAAATCTTTGCGTTTTTTACATATAGAAAAACGGTGTTGATTAATGCAAGATTTGAAATTGCATGTGGTCTCCCCCACATACAATAATTTGCATGGGCACCATAAAACATAGGCGACATAACACGAGTCACAGGCTAAATAAAATTTAAGGGGATAAGAAACACCAGTGCTTGGATGAATAAATTCACGTCCCTTCACCATGTATTTGCAATTTACACAGTGAAGGCACTGATAACTGCCACATTTCTTAGGAGCTAAAAATGACTGATATACACCTTTTTGTTAGCCTATATCATTTTTTACTAATCTATCCTTTAAGTTACACGCCCTCTTATACGACATTATGGGTCTGTTAGAAAATTCTGCGATGTTCTTGTGTTCTATGTTTAGAATCGACCAGTGTTTGTCAATAATTTTACTCACATAGGGACTGGCTTCACAAAAGGTGGATACAAAGGGTATTTTATGGGATTGGTCCATCCTAGTGCCCTGAAACAGTTCTCTTCTCTCTCTTTTATTGATACAATTTAATTGCTGTTGCAATATGGATGCTGGATAGCACCTCTGTTTAAAACACAGTGTCATCTTTTCCAGAGTTTTATCCAGCGTAGATGTGTCACTAAATATCCTCTTGGCTCTGGTAAATTGGCTATACGGTAGTGACCGCACCATCGTCCGTGGATGAGCACTGTCATACCTTAGGACGGTGTTGTGGTCGGTAGGTTTCGCATAAACCTCAGTGTTTAGCGTAAAACCAGTACGCCGGACATTAACATCCAGAAAGTGCAATGTGTTAGCAGAAAATTCTAAGATAAATTGTATGTCAGGAATTAGGCTATTCAGGCAATTGTGAAACAATTTCAATTCGGGTACCGTACCCGTCCAAATGACAAAGATATTGTCTATGTATCTCCACCACCTCAGCACATGGCTGAAGTGGTGGGACACATAGATGTATTGCTCCTCCAAATGAGAGACGACCATGTTGGCGTAAGTTGGGGCCACATTCGTCCCCATGGCAGTCCCCCTTATTTGCATATAATAGTCATCTCCAAATAGGAAATTATTATATAAAATTAACCGTAGCAAAGCAAGAAAAAAAGTTGTTGCCTCAATGGTGTAATCTGAGTTTACCAAAGCAGATTCCACAACTGCCATTCCAATGTTGTGCTGTATTGAAGTATACAGATTGATGATGTCGAAGGAGGCCAAAATGGCGTCCTCCGGCATCGTCACGTCTGCTAACTTCCCCCAAAAATCTGTGGTTTCTTTTATGTAAGATTTGGATTTTATTACATAAGTTTGAAGAATTGTATCCAAAAAAATGGAGGCGTTACTTACTAAAGAACCACGGCCAGAAACAATTGGTCTGCCGGGAGGACACTGTAAATTTTTGTGAATATTTGGTAATAAATAAAATAAAGGAGTGACTGGATAATCTATCAGCAAAAACTCACTAAGTTGTTCATCTATAAGGCCTATTTGTGTATACCTGCTAACCAGTGACTTTAATTTGCGTTGCATGTCAAATTTGGGGTCCCTTTGGAGTTTGACATAGACCGCAACATCTGATAGTTGGTGGGCAGCTTCTGCCAAATACATTGAAGTATCCATGACCACTACCGCACCACCCTTATCAGCTGATTTGATGGTGAGGGATTGGTCATGGATTAGCTGATTGAGAGCCTGTAATTCCTGTTTAGTCATATTAGGGTGTTGAATGTGGTCGCAAAGGCCAGAATCTTAACCCCCAATCAGATAAGCATAGCTCATGCATAGGTTTAGTGACAGAACTGTGTACATCCTGAAAATGATTCTTAAGTTTTATCAATCTAAAAAAATACAACAGATCAGCTTCCAACTCGAACCAATTAATAGCACTGGCTGGACAAAAACTTTAACCCTTTCCCAGCAACTGTAGTTGTACAGGTGTCAGAATATGTGAAGATATATTTACCACAGTCTGTTCAATCAGGCATTGGTCTTTCGCAAGGGTTTCTGACTTCTTGTTTTTACGGTGTCAGTTTCTATTCCGACTGCCCCGTCTTGTGGCTTTTTTCCAGTAGTTGGTGGAGGTCCTTAAAAATTGGCAGTATTACTGGTATTTGAATCGTCCTTTTTGGGTCTTTTTGGATTAGGATTAGGTCGGTTGCCATCAGCCCAGTTGTATACATGTCCTGTGGAATAATCCATTGTATCTCGTTGCCATTTTCCTCTTTTTGTTTCCTGGATCTCGCTTTTAAGTTTATTCAGTTGGGGTTGAAAGTTTTTGTAATAGTCATCAAAATCCTGTGGGGACAAAATTGCCTTCAGTGAAGCCTCCTCCTCCATCTTACTTACGCATATTTACGCATGAATTCTATATTTAGGAGCATCAAGTCCAATGAGTATTTATTGGAAATATGTTCATATTTCGAACAAAATTCCAAATCATGTTAAACAGAGGTGCTATCAATCATCCATATTGCAACAGCAATTAAATTGTATCAATAAAAGAGAGAGAAGTGAACTGTTTCAGGGCACTAGGAGGGACCAATCCCATAAAATACCCTTTGCATCCACCTTTTGTGAAGCCAGTCCCTATGTGAGTAAAATTATTAACAAACACTGGTCGGTTCTAAACACAGAACACAAGAACATCACAGAATTTTCTAGCAGACCCATAATGTCGCATAAGAGGGCGTGTAACTTAAAGGATAGATTAGTAAAAAATGATATAGGCTCACAAAAAGGTGTATATCAGTGTGCAAAGCAGTAATCAAAGCAAAAGGTGGCTACTGTGAAGAACCTAGAATATGACATATTTTCTATTGTTTTTTGATAGGTATATAATTCCACATGTGCTAATTCATAGTTTTGATGCCTTCAGTGTGAATCTACAATTTTCATAGTCATGAAAATAAAGAAAACTCTTTGAATGAGAAGGTGTGTCCAAACTTTTGGTCTGTACTGTATATATATATATATATATATATATATATATATATCCATACTGGGCCTAGAACTGAATTCAGTTCTTTGTAGATGATACTGGGTTTCCAACAGTATATATAAATCTCCCTGAATCGGATTAAGTTGTAGGATGATGCTGCAGGTACACCCCAATCTTATTCCAAAACAGATACTATACACAAGGTATGGTTGATTGAAATTATATATATATATATATATATGATATATGAGAGAGAGAGAGAGAGAGGAGAGAGCGAGAAGATAAAGAGAGAGAGAGAGAAAGAGAGAGAGAGAGAGAAGAGAGAAAAAGAGATAGAGAGAGAGAAAGAGAAAGAGAGAGCGAAATAGATAGCGCCCGCGCCAAGCAGAAGCGAGCCAAAAAAGAGCGCGCTCCTAGAGAGAAAAGGAGAGAGAGAAATCGATAGAAAGAGAGAGAAAGAGAGAGAAAGATAGATATTCATTATCCTATAAAATATAGGTAAGGTTATACAATACCAAAAATGTCAGCTAGCAGAAATCAGTTTTAATGGTTCTAAGATGGTTGCCTCCAATGGCTGAAAAGGTGGCCAGGGCTGGATCTGATGGATTAAGATGTCTTCAAGATGACCATCTCAAGCTGATTCAAGAAGATGATGAGGATGATGTTGATGATGATCTGCCTCCTGATCTCATCTCTAGATGAAGGTCCCTCTGTCAGCCCATACCATCTTTTTATCCTATCTAAAATGGGACTGGTCTAGTTTAATCAACAACTAGTGACATCATTTTATAACTAGTAGGACCTCCCCTAGGGATTAATTCCTCAATGCTATTCTACCACCAGATCCAGATGTCACCAGAGGTCCACATATACATTTGGAATTAATTTGTATTTTACTTATTAACTGATTTTAAAAACAGTATTTGTAATGTCTAACATAGAAACAATACAATGTTGATTCTCACCAAGCAATCATATATACACTTTGTTAACTTCCAGTGTAGTTAAACAATCCAAAGTCTACCCTATTCATGAATTATCCCTGTCTGTTTGCGAAACACCATAAATGTTACTCAGCCATTGCCTCTGTGTAAATCCATTGTTTGTTCTTGAACCTTTGTGTCTACAAACCCCAGAACAGGTTTCCTAAGACTGAAGTAATTTGTTAACTTACACCTTGAAGCTAGGAAGAAATTCCCTTTCTTACACATATCGTATAGATAGAGATTATATATATACAGGTCCTTCTCAAATAATTAGCATATTGTGATAAAGTTCATTATTTTCTGTAATGTACTGATAAACATTAGACTTTCATATATTTTAGATTCATTACACACCAACTGAAGTAGTTCAAGCCTTTTATTGTTTTAATATTGATGATTTTGGCATACAGCTCATGAAAACCCAAATTTCCTATCTCAAAAAATTAGCATATTTCATCTGACCAATAAAAGAAAAGTGTTTTTAATACAAAAAAAGTCAACCTTCAAATAATTATGTTCAGTTCTGCACTCAATACTTGGTCGGGAATCCTTTTGCAGAAATGACTGCTTCAATGCCGCGTGGCATGGAGGCCATCAGCCTGTGGCACTGCTGAGGTGTTATGGAGGCCCAGGATGCTTCGATAGCGGCCTTAAGCTCATCCAGAGTGTTGGGTCTTGCGTCTCTCAACTTTCTCTTCCCAATATCCCACAGATTCTCTATGGGGTTCAGGTCAGGAGAGTTGGCAGGCCAATAGAGCACAGTGATACCATGGTCAGTAAACCATTTACCAGTGGTTTTGGCACTGTGAGCAGGTGCCAGGTCGTGCTGAAAAATGAAATCTTCATCTCCATAAAGCTTTTCAGCAGATGGAAGCATGAAGTGCTCCAAAATCTCCTGATAGCTAGCTGCATTGACCCTGCCCTTGATAAAACACAGTGGACCAACACCAGCAGCTGACATGGCACCCCAGACCATCACTGTCTGTGGGTACTTGACACTGGACTTCAGGCATTTTGGCATTTCCCTCTCCCCAGTCTTCCTCCAGACTCTGGCACCTTGATTTCCGAATGACATTCAAAATTTGCTTTCATCCGAAAAGAGTACTTTGGACCACTGAGCAACAGTCCAGTGCTGCTTCTCTGTAGCCCAGGTCAGGCGCTTCTGCCGCTGTTTCTGGTTCAAAAGTGGCTTGACCTGGGGAATGCGGCACCTGTAGCCCATTTCCTGCACACGCATGTGGATGTTTCTACTCCAGACTCAGTCCACTGCTTCCGCAGGTCCCCCAAGGTCTGGAATCGGTCCTTCTCCACAATCTTCCTCAGGGTCCGGTCACCTCTTCTCGTTGTGCAGCGTTTTCTGCCACACTTTTTCCTTCCCACAGACTTCCCACTGAGGTGCCTTGATACAGCACTCTGGGAACAGCCTATTCGTTCAGAAATTTCTTTCTGTGTCTTACCCTCTTGCTTGAGGGTGTCAATGATGGCCTTCTGGACAGCAGTCAGGTCGGCAGTCTTACCCATGATTGCGGTTTTGAGTAATGAACCAGGCTGGGAGTTTTTAAAAGCCTCAGGAATCTTTTGCAGGTGTTTAGAGTTAATTAGTTGATTCAGATGATTAGGTTAATAGCTCGTTTAGAGAACCTTTTCATGATATGCTAATTTTTTGAGATAGGAATTTGGGGTTTTCATGAGCTGTATGCCAAAATCATCAATATTAAAACAATAAAAGGCTTGAACTACTTTAGTTGGTGTGTAATGAATCTAAAATATATGAAAGTCTAATGTTTATTAGTACATTACAGAAAATAATGAACTTTATCACAATATGCTAATTTTTTGAGAAGGACCTGTATATATATATATATATATATATATAGTCAATACATCTAATTATTTAAAACCCACGCAATATTAAAACATATCATATAGAACAAAAAATTCATACACATGAGGATTAACCTCTTCAGGACACATGATGTACCGGTACGGCATGTTGTCCTGGTATTTAAGGACCGGTACGTCATGTGTATTTCCGATCACCGCCGCCTGGCGGATGGTGATCGGAACAAGGTGCCTGCTCAAATCATTGAGCAGGCACCTTGTCTAAATGCGCAGGGGGTTCCCCCATGTCAGCGATCGCCACAAACCACAGGTCAATTCAGACCTGCGGTTTGCGACTTTTACCTGTGGTTGTGGCGGCGGCGCCATCGGGTCTCCATGCGGCTGTAGGGGGGACCCGATTACTAAGGAAGGCTGCCTTCCGGTGACGAGCTTGTGAGATCCAGCCCCCTGGATCTCACAGGCCGGAAGCTGTATGAGTAATACACACAGTATTACTCATACAGCCAATGCATTCCAATACAGAAGGATTAGACCCCCAAAAGTTCAAGTACCAAAGTGAGACAAAAAAAAGTGAAAAAAAGTTGAAAAAAATAAAGTTTTACCCCCAAAATTGAAAGTTTCAAGTAAAAATAAACAAAAAACGTCAATTTTCCCCAAATAAAGTAAAAAAAAAAAAAATTGGTAAAGAAAGTATACATATTGGGTATGGCCGCGTCCGTATCGACCGGCTCTATAAAAATATCACATGACCTAACCCCTCAGATGAACACCGTAAAAAATAAATAAAAACTGTGCAAGATAAACCATTTTTTGTCACCTTACATCACAAAAAGTGTAATAGCAAGCAATAAAAAAAAAGTCATATGCACCCCAAAATAGTGCCATCTCATCCCGCAAAAATCATACCCTACCCAAGGTAATCGCCCAAAAACTGAAAAAATTATGGCTCTCAGACTATGGAAACACTAAAACATGATTTTTTTTTTTGTTTCAAAAAAATAAATCATTGTGTAAAACTTATATAAATAAAAAAAAGTATACATATTAGGTATTGCCACATCTGGGACAACCTGGTTTATAAAAATATCACATGATCTAACCTGTCAGATGAATGTTGTAAATAACAAAAAATAAAAACGGTGCCAAAACAGCTATTTCTTGTTACCTTGCCTCACAAAAAGTGTAATATATAGCAACCAAAAATCATATGTACCCTAAACTAGTACCAACAATACTGCCACCCTATCCCGTAGTTTCTAAAATGAGGTCACTTTTTTGGAGTTTCTACTCTAGGGGTGCATCAGGGGGGCTTCAAATGGGACATGGTGTAAAAAAAAAAACTGTCCAGCAAAATCTGCCTTCCAAAAACTGTGTGGCATTCCTTTCCTTTCTGCGCCCTACCATGTGCCCGTACAGCAGTTTACGACCACATATGAGGTGTTTCTGTAAACTACAGAATACAAGCAATAAATATTGAATTTTGTTTGGCTGTTAACCCTTGCTTTGTTACTGGGAAAAATGGAAAATTTGGCAAAAAATTGAAATTCTGAAATTTCATCTCCATTTGCCAATAACTCTTGTGAAACACCTAAAGGGTTAACAACATTTGTGAAATCTGTTTTGAATACCTTGAGGGGTGTAGTTTCTTAGATGGGGTCACTTTTATGGAGGAGTTTCTACTCTAGGGTTGCATCGGGGGGCTTCAAATGGGACATGGTGTAAAAAAAAAACAAAAAAAACTGTCCAGCAAAATCTGCCTTCCAAAAACAGTTTGGCATTCCTTTCCTTCTGCGCCCTGCCGTGTGCCCGTACAGTAGTTTACGACCACATATGGGGTATTTCTGTAAACTACAGAATCAGGGCCATAAATATTGAGTTTTGTTTGGCTGTTAACCATTGCTTTGAAACTGGAAAAAAAAATATAAAAATGGAAAATCTGTCAAAAAAGTGAAATTTTGAAATTGTATCTCCATTTGCCATTAATTCTTGTGGAACACCTAAAGGGTTAACAACGTTTGAAAATCAGTTTTGAATTCCTTGAGGCATGTAGTTTCTAGAATGGGGTGGTTTCTATTATGTAAGCCTCGCAAAGCGACTTCAGATCTGGACTGGTCCCAAAATTTTTATTTTTATTTTTTTCGGAACAATTTCAAGATATGCTTCTAAACTTCTAAGCCTTGTAACATCCCCAAAAAATAAAATATCATTCCCAAAATGATCCAAACATGAAGTAGATATATGGGGAATGTAAAGTAATTACTATTTTTGGAGGTATTACTATGTATTATAGAAGTCGAGAAATTGAAACTTTGGTAAATTTGGTATTTTTTTTTATAAATAAAAATGATTTGTTTTACTTCATTTTACCAGTATCATGAAGTACAATATGTTACGAAAAAATAATCTCATAATAGCCTGGATAAGTCAAAGCGTTTTAAAGTTATCACCACTTAAACTGACACTGGTCAGATTTGCAAAAAATGGCCTGGTCTCTAAGGTGAATTAAGGCTGTGTCCCAAATGGATTAATATAAACCTTACAATGAATAATACATTTATATTCTTTCTATTTATTGAGATAAAATAACACTCAGTACATTTCTACTCCATTGTATTATCAGGGTAAATACTTTTCATTAGATCTTGTGAAACCTCCTTCTCACAAAAACAGACTTGGGTAAACACTCTGTTACAGATTGTTAATCTTAGGTAAGTAATCCTGAGTCAAAAATCCTGAACTCACCCTGCCCTTTCAAAATAAGACAAAATGGTTAGTCTTAATGTTCAGATCCATACATCTGTATGGGCCTTATACTATGGACTCTTTATACCCAATAGTTCTGACAAATTTCCCCCCCTTCTTCCCATGTAAGTCAAGGATCCCCTTAAGACCTAACTGGGAGAATGTTGGAAGAATTTTCATGTTCATCATTATATTTTATCCGAGTCTTTTGTCACATCATAAAGTCAATCCTGAAAAAGTATATTATCACAGAGATCCTGTGTCCAATGGTTTTAGCATGTAAGAAAAAGCAAAACTTGGCACCAATAATTCCATTATTCCTGTGACTTTGTTCCCATGCCCAATGTACCAATTTGGTTCCTTTACCAAGCTTAAATGGTAATATCCGATATCTTAATCCAATGAATATCCTTGGATCCAATTTCGCCAAGATTCTTGAAGTAAAATTTTCTTTGCAATCATTCACAATCCTAGAACATCTAAAAAAAAAATTCCTGAAAGGCTTAGTTGGAGCCGAAACGTCGCTTTGCCACAAGATGGGTGAATAAACACAGATTTTCTTCACAAATTACTTGGAGTGCAGTCCAATTTTTGTATCTACATTACTGGGTAAGCACCTGCTGCCGTTTTTTGATTTGCACCCATATATCAGTAGGGTAGTGCCGCCTGTGGTTTTTCTCTTTATATATACAGACGTGGACAAAATTGTTGGTACCCTTTGGTCAATGAAAGAAAAAGTCACAATGGTCACAGAAATAACTTTAATCTGACAAAAGTAATAATAAATTAAAATTCTATAAATGTTAACCAATGAAAGTCAGACATTGTTTTTCAACCATGCTTCAACAGAATTATGTAAAAAAATAAACTCATGAAACAGGCATGGACAAAAATGATGGTACCCCTAGAAAACACAGAACATAATGTGACCAAAGGGACATGTTAATTCAAGGTGTGTCCACTAATTAGCATCACAGGTGTCTACAACCTTGTAATCAGCCATTGGGCCTATATATATGGCTCCAGGTAATCACTGTGTTGTTTGGTGATATGGTGTGTACCACACTCGACATGGACCAGAGGAAGCAAAGGAAAGAGCTGTCTCAAGAGATCAGAAAGAAAATTATAGACAAGCATGTTAAAGGTAAAGGCTATAAGACCATCTCCAAGCAACTAGATGTTCCTGTGAGTACAGTTGCACATATTATTCATAAGTTTAAGATCCATGGGACTGTAGCCAACCTCCCTGGACGTGGCCGCAGGAGGAAAATTGATGACAAATCTAAGAGACGGATAATCCGAATGGTAACAAAAGAGCCTAGAAAGACTTCTAAAGAGATTCAAGGTGAACTTCATGCTCAAGGAACATCAGTGTCAGATCGCACCATCCGTCGTTGTTTGAGCCAAAGTGGACTACATGGGAGACGACCAAGGAGGACACCATTGTTGAAAACGAATCATAAAAAAGCAAGACTGGAATATGCCAAACTACATGTTGACAAGCCACAAAGCTTCTGGGAGAATGTCCTGTGGACAGATGAGACAAAAATCGAAGTTTTTGCCAAGGCACATCAGCTGTATGTTCACAGACGAAAAAATTAAGCATATCAAGAAAAGAACACTGTCCCTACTGTGAAACATGGAGGAGGCTCTGTTATGTTCTGGGGCTGCTTTGCTGCGTCTGGCACAGGGTGTCTTGAATCTGTGCAGGGTACAATGAAATCTCAAGACTATCAAGGAATTCTAGAGAGAAATGTACTAGCCAGTGTCAGAAAGCTTGGTCTCAGTCGCAGGTCATGGGTCTTGCAACAGGACAATGACCCAAAACACACCGCTAAAAACACCCAAGAATGGCTAAGAGGAAAAAATTGGACTATTCTAAAGTGGCCTTCTATGAGCCCTGACCTCAATCCTATTGAGCATCTTTGGAAGGAGCTGAAACATGCAGTCTGGAAAAGGCACCCTTCAAACCGGACACAACTGGAGCAGTTTGCTCATGAGGAGTGGGCCAAAATACCTGCTGAGAGGTGCAGATGTCTCATTGACAGTTACAGGAAGCGTTTGATTGCAGTGATTGCCTCAAAAGGTTGCGCAACAAAATATTAAGTTAGGGGTACCATCATTTTTGTCCATGCCTGTTTCATGAGTTTATTTTTTTACATAATTCTGTTGAAGCATGGTTGAAAAACAATGTCTGACTTTCATTGGTTAACATTTATAGAATTTTAATTTATTATTACTTTTGTCAGATTAAAGTTATTTCTGTGACCATTGTGACTTTTTCTTTCATTGACCAAAGGGTACCAACAATTTTGTCCACGTCTGTATATATATGTATATATATATATATATATATATATATATAGGAGCTAAGTATCATTTTGAATTTAATTTTTCTGTCTGTTTTTCTGTTATTCCCTACGTCCACTGATTTCACATCACCTCCTGATGAGCTGCTACCTGCAGCTGAAACGCGTTGGGTTGTCTTATTGTTTATACATGATTCCATCTGTATATGTGTTTTTTGTTTTCCCTGGATTTATTTATTTTCAATCCAGGTTCTTTAGTAGGGCCTTTTTAGGGCAATAAAGAGACTTAGGTACGGGGGCACGGTGTCTCCACCATCAGGGGACATCCCTGGGCATAGGATTTTAGATCTTGAGGGTCATCTAGGGAAACTGTCTTTCCCATCCATAATACTATTTAAAACTAAAACTTTGTACGTGTAGTCTATCTTCAATTGTAACTTTTTCAAGTCAGTTTTTTTAATTTATACTACATAGCATGGCAAATTTTTTGTCCGGGACCTTTTTTACGGAGGAACTAATACGGGAAGCTAAAGACATTTTCTCTGACAAAGAAATACCGGGCCTAGTCTCAGCAACATCTTGCAAGATAGCCTTCAGGGACCTGTACTCCGGCTACAAAGACAACATCAAGTCGTGGTGGGAGGTCAGGTCCCTGAATTCCAAATCCTCATGGATCTAAGTGAGGAGGGGAGTAGGAAACCAGGAGACGGTCCTTTTACTGACCTTCGCCCAACTAACACTAAACTACTTATAGCTTGGAAGAAAGAAGAGACCGAGGGGATATGATAGAAACTTTTAAATACATAAAGGGAATCAACTCGGTAAAGGAGGAGAGCATATTTAAAAGAAGAAAAACTACCACAAGAGGACACAGTTTTAAATTAGAGGGGCAAAGGTTTAAAAGTAATATAAGGAAGTATTACTTTACTGAGAGGGTAGTGGATGCATGGAATAGCCTTCCTGCAGAAGTGGTAGCTGCAAATACAGTGAAGGAGTTTAAGCATGCATGGGATAGGCATAAGGCCATCCTTCATATAAGATAGGGCCGGGGCTATTCATAGGATTCAGATATATTGGGCAGACTAGATGGGCCAAATGGTTCTTATCTGCCGACACATTCTATGTTTCTATGTTTCTATGAACTCAGAGCATATTGATATTTTTCTGAAAATGGTCAGTATTGACCTAGAACAACTGAACTGTAAACACTCTGGGGGTTTTAATCTGTCCCGATGTGAATCCACCGCCCTTAGGAACCTTGAGACAGACAATAGTCGTCATCAAGCCATCTGATAAGGGAGGCAATTTGGTAATTCTAGACCATTCGAATTACCAAAAAATGTGTCTTGATCTACTTAAGGACTCCAAAAGTTACAGGGTACTATCATGCGACCCAAGCTCCATCTTCCAATTACAATTGAAGGTGATTCTCCAGCAGGGCTTAGACCAGGGAATGATCAGTAAATCTGAACATGCTTTCCTTCTCCCCAAAAACCTACAGTTGGCAACCTTTTACAGTTTACCAAAAATACATAAGGGACTCATCCACTCAAAGGACGTCCAATTGTATCAGGTATTGACTCCTTTACCCATCATTGTGGAATATACCTCGATAAAGTCCTGAGAGATTTCATGTCATGTTTGCCTTCCTTCACGAGGGACACAATGGATTTTTTGAGAAAAATTGAGACCATCTCTGTAGACTCCCACTGCTATCTCGCAAGCATCGATGTCGAGTCCCTATACACATCGATTCCACACGAAAAAGGCCTAGCAGCAACAGCCCACTTCCTGAGGTCCAGAGGTGTACAATGTCTAAACCACAACAATTTCATCATGTCCCTCTTGGAGTACACCCTTACACACAATTTCTTCATATATGGCGGGTCCTTCTACCACCAGCTCAGGGGGACTGATATGGGCAGTCCTTGTGCCCCTACCTATGCAAATCTCTTCCTGGGCTGGTGGGAGGATAAGTTTGTGTTCCCTGACCACGCAATGTGGTGGAACAGTAAGATCATTTTTTGGACCCGCTATATCGACGATATTTTCCTGGTGTGGAGTGACAGTAAAGAAGAATTTGGGAACTTTGTGTCTGCTCTGAATGTAAATGATGTGGGCCTAAGGTTTACGAGCGAGATACAATCTAAAAATATCACCTTCCTCGATGTGGAGATTACATCGGTAGCCGGGAATCTTGTGACAAACATGTATCGTAAACCGACGGCCACTAACAACATTTTACATTGGGATAGTCACCATCCTCTGGCCGTTAAGAGAGGCATCCCAAAAGGACAGTATCTCCGTACACGCCGAAACAGTTCGGTTAAGGAGAATTTTTATAGTGAGTCAAGGAAACTAAAAAATAGGCTTATACAGAGAGGCTATCCTGTGTCCACTCTAAGGGAAGCATTTAAGACAGCAGAAAATAGTGATAGGGGAGACCTACTGGTACCTAGAAATAGGAAAAAAAGGGACACAAGTGTGATTCACCTGGTCTCCACCTACGATGTTGCCAATAGAGAAATCACGGCTATTTTGAAAAATCACTGGATGACGATCTGTCTAAAGCCATTTCCCCCTTCCCACAAATAACATACCGCAGGGGCAGGAGTCTGAGAGATAGACTCGTGCATAGCCACTATACCGGCATCAAGAAGGAGGGCACATGGCTTGACAGACAACCAAAAGGGGTATTTAGATGCCGGACCTTTAAGGCTTGTAAATTTATATGTACCTCTAAAACAATCACTTGCTCGATGACTAATTTTGTCCACACCATCGGTACATTTGCCAACTGCAGAACACGGGGGGTGGTGTACATTTGTTCCTGCCCCAAAGATTATATTGGCAAAACCTACAGAGAGCTTAGGTGCAGAGTGTGTGAACATGTAAATGATATAGCCAAAAAAAAGGACACCTCCATAGCCAATCATTCCAACGATCAACATGGAGGTGATCCTAGTTCCATCAGGTTCTCTGTACTCAAAGTTGTCCCCTCCCCCCTGAGGGGAGGTGACTGGGACCGGAAGATACTCCAAAAGGAGTCCGAGTGGATTTATCGCTTCCGGTCGCAGTGACCGGGAGGTCTAAATGAACGGCTGACATATACATGCTTTATTTGACAATGCTATAAGATATGTAAGAGAAAAATGGAAGTGGGGCACACTCTTTAAGTATAGGGATCTTTATTGAAACATACTAATTTAAATGAACACAGTAAGTACAACAGTAACAATATAAAATTACAGTAGCAATATAAAAATACAGTAGCAATAAATATCAGCTGGTGAGGCAATCGTGATATAAAATCAGCAATAAAAAGCAGATAGGTTATTTAGGCGATAACAGTGGTGACAATAATATTTAAAATGGCATATAATAAAGTATTGCAATCAACAGGATAAAATATAGATAAAATGTATTAAATTCAATAATATCAATATAGGTAAGATCCCAATAGGTATGGATTTCTTTGAACCAGGTTGGTAATAAATATTAGTCTTCCATACATAAAAGCTCACTCCGGTACCAGTTCTTATAATAAATGTTTGAGAGGGTTAGAGATCCAGGCGTATACAGCAGTACAAGTTTGTATAAGCAATAAGTCAGCTGCTTATACGCACAGCGGCGTCCCGCTGTATTAATAGGAGGCGATCGCTTTCAATGGGCTATGCAAGCTCTTACCCGAGGATCTTTGCTGCTGGATGATAACCCCTCGACTCGGCGTATTCTTTATGCTTTCAGTCTCAAGGGGTGATGTTCAAATTTGAATTTGGCGCCGGTAACGTTGTTTGCTCCACGTGGTTAGATTCGTCTCACGTGTAATAGCGTTTGTAGATACCGGCAATAGACTGATACTTAGATAGTCTCCAGACTTCCTCGGACTAGCAGACCCTCTCCTTTTGATAAGGGGGATACCAGACGCGTTTCGGGGATTTGCGGAAAAGACCCCTTCTTCAGTGGTTACTGTCCCCCTGTCTCTGTTCCACTTTTATAATGGATTTGGAGTGGATTGGGAGTGAGGTAAGGACTGGTTCGGAATTCGGATCTTACAAAGATTGGGATCTATAAGTGTAATGACTAACTTCAGAACATGTATAAGATGGATTTCTATTTTCACATACGCTGACCATCTCATCCTTAACAAATAAGCTCATATATAGATGAAATATATATAAAACTGAAAGCACAAGAATCGACATAGGAATACATATGCAAATGAGTAGTGATTCATTCTCCACCTGCACACCTTCATTGGGTTATACGGCATTTCCTCTAAAAACACATCACATAAAAAGTGCATCGATATCGCAGATATATTAATGTGAGTCTGGTGCGTAATGATTTATTTAATGTGTCATTTAATATCCACGGCACATGGTCTGCTAATGTGTTTGCAGAGAGAATGGATATTTGTACTAAAACATCCTATATAGTACATCTGCATCATAGGGGGTTTTGATGATAGAGAAGGAGTCTATATTGAACCGACCATATATAGGCCAACACTCACATATAGCGGGACAACAGTTTAATACTAGCAGAATTCTATATATATATAATTTATTTATTCAGAAATCAATATCTTCTATGGGGTCCGATCAGCTAAAAGACGCATTAATATCGCATATAATATAGATGCCATTATGATGCTTTTTTTGATAAATAAAAAACTTTTTTTAAAACGGGTGCCTCTTTGAGTTCTGAATAAACAATATTGAAAATAGAATACTCACAGATAGCGGCATAGTAGAAGGTTTATTTGAACCTCTTGGTACATTATTAAGTATATTTACTTAAGGTCACATATTATGGTTTATTATGACCACAATGAAGCTCCAATATGTCTGTCTGGAGTTCTTCATACTAGGTCCCTTGTTCTTATTGTATATAGATGTGGGTATAAGATATGGCCCGTTCTTCTTTCCTTTGTCTTTGAATTAGTCCCAACCTCCGTCCTTTCTGGTATCTCTAAGGATGTCCCTTTTCACCATGCGGGTGCGGGAAGCACCATTACTTCAGTAGTGACACATATAGTTGTCACTGTATCTTTGTCCCATATACATATATCCCATTCTTATATATTTTTGGATTATGTAGGATGTGGGGTAAATATGTTTGCTATTTTAGTTGGCTGACTCCTCCTACCTCTCTTTATGAGGGCCCAATAGAAATATATATAATAAATGATAAAACTTTCTGTGGGAGGTCTTTTATCCCAGGGTTACCATAGTGGGGGCCAGGACTGGCTGTCCACTAATTTTCCAACATAATATGTACATCTATAACCTTCTATCTTAGCCCTGACGATCTCCCAGTGTGTCTGGCCGCATTTCCGGGTCCTATGCGTTCCAACATGCGGTCCAAATACCGGAAGTGCCGTATCGCATCACTGCTATGCGTTCCACCAACCGGAAGTTCACTATTTCGGCGTCCGGAAGTGTCACCACACACCGGCGCTTAAATACAGAACACTGCCAGACCCACTTGAGCCCTCCAGCCTCCTATAACCTGGATGTATCTACTCCAAGGGCCCCCCTCTGATCGGTGAGCGTTTTTTCTGACATGGTAAGAGATATTTACTTGTCCTCCACCATGCAACTTATATCTGATTTATTTTGTCTCTACCCACAGGTAATTTCTCCATTGACAGAGGTTGCTTCTCATCTTTATTAGAACCTAACAGGTTATATATATATAGGAGTTAAGTATCATTTTGAATTTAATTTTTCTGTCTGTTTTTCTGTTATTCCCTACGTCCACTGATTTCACATCACCTCCTGATGAGCTGCGACCTGCAGCTGAAACGCGTTGGGGTTGTCTTATTGTTTATACATGATTCCATCTGTATATGTGTTTTTAGTTTTCCCTGGATTTATTTCCAATCCAGGTTCTTTAGTAGGGCCTTTTTAGGGCAATAAAGAGACTTAGGTACGGGGGCAGGGTGTCTCCACCATCAGGGGACATCCCTGGGCACAGGATTTTAGATCTTGAGGGTCATCTAGGGAAAGTGTCTTTCCCATCCATCTACCCACCACCCCCAATTTTTACCTAGCCTACCTACTTTATTGACCACAAGTAAGAATTTATTCCTTTTTTTAAGAGGAGTTTTTGTCCCAATGTATTTATCATATTCGGGATATCACTTGGAGCAAACCCTTTTGCTCTATAACCCAGTCGAATAATAAAGGTATCGTTTTTAGTTAAGCACGTTAAATTCTATACTCTTTAAAACTAAAACTTTGTACGTGTAGTCTATCTTCAATTGTAACTTTTTCAAGTCTGTCACAGTAGCTTGCATTTAAAAATAAATATATAACTTTTTTGACTGTAATATAATTGCAGTTAGTTGCCTGCAAGCGTGTGTGTCAGGCCTTTAGTGTCAGCGTGTACTGTGCCAACTACTGCCAGTGCAGAGGCAGGCCACCCCGCAGGGGCCGTCGTGGTTGTGGTCCTGTGATTTCCTTTGGCCCTAGAATAATGCCCAGTGTTCAGAGGCCACATACCCTGAACTCGAAAAAGTTCTGAGGACATAGTTGACTGGCTAACACAGGACACCCAATCTTCTACAGCTTCCGCTCAAAACCTTGAAGCACCATCCTCCTCCAGCTCAGCTTCGGGCACCTCTCAAGTTACCACTCGCCTGCCTGCTGCCACCACCAAGACTAGCACCACAGCTGCTTCACTTGATCTGTCAGAGGAGTTATTAACACATCAGTTGGAAGAAATGAGCTATGCACAACCATTATTGCCAGAGGATATAGATAACAGGGATATGTCTCAGTCAGGTAGCATTACACACATGGACGTACGGTGTGATGATGATGATGATGTTGCACCCGCTGCTGCTTCCTTTGCTGAGTTTTCAGATACAAGTGAAGCGGTTGATAATGATGATTTGTCCGTGGATGTCATGTGGGTGCTCGCTCGAAGAGAAAAAGAACAGGGGAAAAGTTCAGATGGGGAGACAGAGAGGAGGAGGAGACGAGTTGGAAGCAGGGGGAGGTCGTCGCAAGGAGCTAGTGGCACAGTCAAACAGCATGTATCGGCATCCAGGGTCAGCCAGACAGAACGCCAATCAGCGCATGCTGTTGCCACCACCAGAATGCCGTCATTGCAAAGCTCAGCAGTGTGGCATTTTTTTGTGTGTCTGCCTCTGATAAGAGCAATGCAATTTGCAACCTGTGCCAAAAGAAACTGAGTCGTGGGAAGTCCAACACCCACCTAGGTACAACCGCTTTGCGAAGGCACATGATCTCACATCACAAATGCCTATGGGATCAACACATGATGACGAGTACAAGCAGCACACAAACTCAAAGCCACCATCCTCTTCCTGGTCCAGCATCTTCAGCCACGTCAACCACTGCTGTCCTCTTTGCCCCCTCTCAACCACCCGCCACTCCACCTCTCGCCTTGAGCAGTTCCTGCTCATCTGCCCACAGTCAGGTGTCTGTCAAGGAAATGTTTGAGCGTAAGAAGCCAATGTCACAGAGTCACCCCCTTGCCCGGCATCTGACAGCTGGCTTGTCGGAACTCTTAGCCCGCCAGCTTTTACCATACAAGCTGGTGGAGTCTGAGGCCTTTAAAGAATCTTTAGCTATTGGGACACCGCAGTGGAAGTTACCCGGCCGAAATTTATTTTCACAAAAGGCAATTCCCAACCTGTACTCTTTTGTGCAAAAGGAAGTCATGGCATGTCTGGCACACAGTGTTGGGGAAAGGGGCCATCTAACCACTGATACCTGGTCTGCAAAGCACGGTCAGGGAAGGTATATCACGTACACTGTGCATTGGGTAAACCTGCTGACGGCTGCCAAGCATGAAATGCGTGGCTCTGCAGAGCAGTTGGTGACACCACCACGACTTGCAGGCAGGCCTGCTGCCACCTCCTTTACTCCTCCTACTCCATCCTCTTCGCTAACCTCCTTGGCTGAGTCCTCTTCTGCTCCACATCAACTGCACCCCCCAGCTCCCCAGGGGCTATTCCACATCCAGGATACGACAGTGTCACACTGTCTTGGGGTTGACTTGCCTGAAAGCAGAGAGCCACACCGGACCAGCACTCCTGTCCGCCCTGAACGCACAGGTGGATCAGTGGCTGACTCTGTACCAACTGGAGATCAGCAAAGTGGTGTGACAACGGAAGCAATTTGTTGGTGGCATTGAATTTGGGCAAGTTGACACATGTGCCGTGCATGGCACATGTGTGTAATCTGATCGTACATAGCTTTGTGCATAAGTACCCAGGCTTACAGGGTGTCCTCAAGCAGGCCATAAAGGTGTGTGGCCAGTTCAGGCATTCCTACATGGAACACTTTTCAGATATTTAGCGGCGAAACAGCATGCCAGTGAGGCGCTTGATTTGCGACAGCCCGACACGTTGGAATTCAACACTCCTGCTCAAACAAGAAAAAACTGTCAATTAGTATTTGTATGACCGGGGTGCTAGGACAGCCTCTGTGGAGCTGGGAATTTTTTTGCCACGTTACTTGGACGCTCATGCGTAATGCCTGTAGGCTCATGCATCATTTTGAGGAGGTGACAAACCTAGTCAGTCGCACCGAAGGCACCATCAGCGACATCATCCCATTTGTTTTCTTCCTGGAGCGTGCCCTGCGAAGAGTGCTGGATCAGGCCGCAGATGAGCATGAAGAGGAAGAGGAAGAGTTGTGGTCACCATCACCACCAGAAACAGCCTTATCAGTATTGCTTGCTGGACCTGCGGAAACGCTGGAAGAGGAGTCTGAGGAAGAGGAGTCAGAGGAGGAATGTGGCTTTGAGGAGGAAGAAGACCAACCACAGCAGGCATCCCAGGGTGCTCGTTGTCACCCATCTGGTACCCGTGGTGTTGTACGTGGCTGGGGGGGAAGAACAGACCTTCAGTGAGATCAGTGAGGATGAGGAATGGGACATGAGTAGCTCGGCATCCAACCTTGTGCTAATGGGGTCTTTCATGCTGTTGTGCCTGTTGAGGGACCCTCGTATAAAAAGGCTGAAGGAGAACGACCTGTACTGGGTGGCCACGCTACTAGACCCCCGGTATAAGCAGAAAGTGCCTGAAATGTTACCGAATTACCGGAAGTCGGAAAGGATGCAGCAGTTCCAAAACAAGTTAAAAAGTATGCTTTACACAGCGTATAAGGGTGATGTCACAGCTCAACGGAAATCTAACAGGGGAAGAGGTGAAAGTAATCCTCCTCCTACCACGCCGGCAAGGACGCTTTACAGACGTGTTGTTGATGGAGGACATGAGCTGTTTAAGTCCTACGCATCGCCACAGGCCTTTGGAGTCCACCCTCAGAGAACGACTTGACCGACAGGTAGCAGACTACCTCACCTTAACTGCAGATATCAACACTCTGAGGAGCTATGAACCCCTTGACTACTGGGTGTGCAGGCTTGACCTGTGGCCTGAGCTATCCCAATTTGCGATAGAACTTCTGGCCTGCCCCGCTTCAAGTGTCCTGTCAGAAAGGACCTTTAATGCAGCAGGAGGTATTGTCACTGAGAAGAGAAGTCGCCTAGGTTAAAAAAAAGTCTAGATTACCTCACATTTATTAAGATGAATGAGGCATGAATCCCGAAGGGACTGACAGTGGGCGATACATTCAACTAAAAAAGGCCTGATGAGATGAGATGCCTTGGGCTAAAAATGGTCCACACGCTGCTGTATTTTATCTCTGCATGCCGGATGACTTGCGTGACTTCTCCGCCACCAACTAGAGTTCAAGCCTAAAATTTTTTGGCACTTTCTGCCTGGAAAACATCAATATATCTGGCCGCTGCTACAGCAGCGGCTGAAACAATACCTAATTTTTCAGGCATGTGTACATGCCTAATTTATATGGCCTCTGGTGCTGCACTTTGGCTGCAAAAACAAAACAAACAAAATAAAGGCACATACATGTGTCAATTCCCCTTCGTGATTGTTACCTTGTTGTGGTGAAGGGGCTTGCGTATCACAATGAAGCAATCACCTCTATGAGTGTGTTAGCACACCCCAGATGATAAGGTCGTTGCTTCATTGTGAACAGACCAAAAGTGATCGGCTGGATAATTTTGCATAGAAAAAACATTAATTTTCTTTGTGATCATCTAAGGTGATCATTAAAGCCTACTAGGCCAACAATGGTCCCACGCTGCAGAATCATTGTTTTCTGGGTCACTTAACTGTCATTGAACTACCTCAGCACGACCATAGGCTTTGAAAAACCGCCATCGCCTGCAATCTCCCAAACGTGATTGACGAATAGAGGAATAAAATTTATGTCATGAGTGTGTCAACTATTGACAACTCTTTGCGGTTGTCTACAATCTATTTGATACACGTCCCCTTATAGGGGACGTAACAGGGATTAAACTGATAGGAATAGTACTACTTAACATACTACTCATATTGCGATTGTACAGTACATTGCACGGCACACGCGCAGTTCCCTAAATTGGAAGTAAGAGGAGCGACCAAGCATCATTTTCCATTTCCCGGTTCCTAAAATCTATTTCATACACCGGCCCCTGATAGGGGACAAAACAGAGATTAAACTGGTAAGAACAGATTTTTTTTTTATAAAAAAAAAGGAGGACAGCCTCTGCAGAGCTGGGTATTTTTGGGCCGTGTTACTGAACTCTCATTCACAATGGCTGTAGGCTCATGTGTCCTTT
The DNA here is from genome assembly GCF_014858855.1 of Bufo gargarizans. Classification (NCBI taxonomy): domain Eukaryota; kingdom Metazoa; phylum Chordata; class Amphibia; order Anura; family Bufonidae; genus Bufo; species Bufo gargarizans. Next base: position 416,626,887 of record NC_058081.1, read on the forward strand.
TGCGGAGGTGACAAACTTAATACGTCAAACTCAAAGCATCATCATCGACCTTATCCCATATGCATTTTTTCTGGAGTGTGCCCTGCGAAGAGTGCTGGATCAGGCCGTAGATGAGCATGAATAGGAAGAATTGTGGTCACCATCACCACCAGAAGCAGCCTTGTCGTCGATTGCTGGACCTGCGGCAACGCAGAGAGAGAAATCTGAAGAAGAGAAGTCAGAGGAGGAGTGTGGCATTGAGGAGGTGGAAGACCAACCACAGCAGACATCCCAGGGGGCTTGTTGTCACCTTTCAGGGACCCTTGGTTTTGTACGTGGCTGGGTGGAGGAAGAGACCTTCAATGACGTCAGTGAGGACAAGGAACGGGACATGGCTAGCTTGGTATCCAACCTTGTGCAAATGAGGAGTTTGAGGTTGTGCAAATGGACTGTTTGCGGTTGTTTGTGGTGTGTTAAACGGGGAGTTTGGTCTGTCACTGAAGCGGGCGCAACCCTTAAACTACCTGATCGATACAACATCATACCTGATGTTTTAAAGCATGTTATTCTAAACAATTTAGGAATGTTAGGTGATTTATGCCCTTTATGGATTAAAACCTGACTCTACGTCAACTGCGTAATTTTCCATGGGAGTTTTGCCAGGGATCCCCCTCCGGCATGCCACATTCCAGGTGTTAGTCCCCTTGAAACAACTTTTCCATCACTATTGTGGCCAGAAAGAGTCCGTGTGGGTTTTAGAATATGCCAGCCTACTGAAGACTATGGCGGTTTGCCCGTTTGCAAACATTTTAGCGAAAATACGCATTTGCCGTTCGCGAACTGAAAATTTTATGTTCGCAACATCTCTAATTATGATCTGATGTGCGATACAACAGATGTTGAGGAAGTACCATTCTTCTCCCCGTCATCAGTTCAAAAGGTGAAATCTGGGTAGCCGTACTTGGAGTAGCTCTAATGGCCATGAGCACTCATGGTAACCTTATATCCCAGTCCTTACCTGACTCCTGGTTATGGCGCTCAATTGATCCACTAGATGCTGGACGATAGCCAATGTGTAATTTTCTCTTTACACCCAAGATCTTCCACATCTTCGCCATTACCTCAATTACAAGGTGTGATCCACGGTCTGAATCAATCCTTAACGGTAACCCAAATCTGGAAAATACATGATTAAATCAACAAAAATGCACAGGTCTCGGCTGTGTTATTGCAGGACGCTAGACACTCTACCCATTTTGTAAATACGCAAGTGACGGTCAACATGTATTTATTCCCTCAGGATGACCGGGTAACAGGACCAATAAAATCAATTTGGATGTCAGACCAGGGTAATGAAAAACCTTTCTTCTGAAGTGGAGCACGATGTTTAGGACCTTGAGGTTGAAATTGTGCACATACCAAACAACCTTGACAATAACTCTGGACATCCTTTAACATATGAGGCCAGTAGGCATAATCATGTAGTGACTCATATTAACACAACATTAAACCACTAAATGTAGTAGGAACTACCCACTGCTGAATACCATTTTTAGAGGTTCTCATTAATAACCTATCCTGAATACTAAATTGAGATTTGGTATTCATAAGTAATCGGAGGTCTTCCTTTTGGGTATAATTATCCTCCGATATGGGATTATTATTAGGATCCTTAATATGTTTATAGAAGATTCCCAATAGTGGATCTCCCCTCTGGCTTTTGATCAGATCCTCACTAGAAGATTCTTGGCTCCATTGAACTACACTGTTTTCAGTTTAGGCCTTAGCCTGTTGTCTAGTGATAGTGTCAATGGGAATCATCTCTAGTAAATGATCTATATCCACATGATCATCATTTATGGCTCCTTGTTTGGCCAGTTTATCAGCTAGGTCATTACCCTTTTTATCTTTATTTTGGGTTTTGGAATGACCTTTAGTCTTTTTCCAATAAATGGTTAGATCATTACATCGGACCAGCTCGTCTATGGCACAAAACAACTTGGCGTGTTTCACCGGTTTGTTATTGGACCATAACATGTGACTCCTCTTCCATGTGGGCATATATTCTACAAAACTGTTCCGTACATAATTTAGATCAGTAACTATGATGAATTCCTTTATATTGTGCTCTACAGCAATTTTAACAGTTTGGTAGACAGTTGCTAATTCGGCTACCTGGCTACTTTTAGCACCTATACTGTAACCTATTGAAATACTCCAGCACTCATCTATCTAAGTAATGCCAATTCCTGCCACTAGTTTTCTTTCATCCCCTACAGTGGTGTGGTAAGCACAACCATCTATGTACACACAGGGGAGTAGAGAACGATAGTTTTTTGTCATATACTTTGTATGGGGAAGATTTTTGTTCCTCTAGAAAATCATCTACCAACTCTTCTTTATGAGAATGAGCAGCACAATCATGCAGTTCAGCAAGTCCTTGGGCTACTGGACACTTTATTTTGCTTATGCCGAATTTCCAATGGCCATCATTGTAAAGACAAGGTCCAAGCAGTGATCCTGCTGTTAGACAAGTTACCATCCCTAATTTTATCACTCTGTAGATATTGTAGGGGTTGATGGGCCGTTTAAACAATGATTTTCTCACCCTGTACAAAACTTCTAAAGTTTTGAAGTGCCCAGACTGTGGCTAGTAAAGCTTTTTCATAGTCGTTAAACTTTATTTCTACCATTGACAGGGATTTACTTGCATATGCTATAACTTTATGCAATTTATCCTGTTTTTGGCAAAGGACAGCAGTAATACTAAGATTCTTAAAACAAATTTCCAGATAAACGGGTTTACCCCCCTCTTGATACACTAGACACAGGACTTGGGTGAGTCTCCTTTTAACCTCAGTCGTGGCTTGTTCCTGATCCTTCCCCCATGTCCACGGGATACCTTTCTTTAACAATGTTAACAATGCCTTACTAATCTCAGCATAGTTATCAATGAATTTACGGGAGTAATTCATCATTCCCAGGAATGATCTTAGTTCACTGATGTTGGTAGGTGTTTTAGATTTAATTACAGACTCTACCTTTTTCTTCTGGGTTCTGGGGATTCAGGCCTTCAGAGGTAACCTCATGTCCAAGGAAATTTTCCTTGGTTCAACACCACTGGGCTTTTTGTAAATACATTTTCACACCTGCCTCCCTCAACTGATTCAGTACATGCCTAATCTCTTGGATATGTTGGTCAAATGAGGTACTTTTCATCAATATGTCATCTACATACATTAAGTTTCCCCTTTTTCATGGCATCAGGCATAGCCTTATGCAAAAATACTGCAAATTCATGACCTGAGTTTATGTATCCAAACGGTAGCCTGGTCCAGGCAAATTGTTCCTTATTAAAGGTGAATGCCAATTTATGTTGGTCTTCAGGATTCACCTTGATGGTCCAATACCCCTGAGTGCAATCTAATGTAGTAAAGATCCTGGCACCTTGCATTTGTACCAAGCATTGGTCTATATATGGCATGGGCTAGCGTCACATATATACATGTTTATTGAGCTGACGAAGATCAGCACATAAACGCCATTGACCATTCGGTTTAAGAATTCCAAGAATAGGATTATTATAAGAACTGTGCACCAGTCTTATAATACCTCTCTCCTTACGATTTTAGATTATTTCCGCTAGCGAGTCCTAACAAGCTAGTGGAAGACGATATTGCTTGATATAAACAGGAGGTGCCTCGGGATCAGTCTGAATCCTGGCAATGTGTAGGTCAGTCAGACCACAATCATAGGAATCTTTCACAAAGATATCCTTGAATTCTAAGAGAACTTACTTTAGTTGTTGTCGCTCTGGGTCATTGGAGCATCCATCAGCTAATGAGATTTGTTGCTGGACCATTTCCATAAAACCTGGGAAAACTTTAGGTTGACCTATTTTATAGGTTGCCTCCAATCTGTCAGTGAGGTCATGATCTGACTTACCTGCTTTTTCAGCAAACTCATGATATTCCAGGGTTTCCTGCTCATTAATTGTATGATTAAAAGGTAAGGGGGGATTTCTCGACCTTGCAGGTACCTTCAAGATGAAAGGGTATACTGAACTAATGGTGAACAATCATTCAGGAGAATAATAAAATGTGTGGTCAACCAATTGTTCTTCTGTGAGATACGATTCAGGTATTAGGCCAATAATTACATTCTGAAACCCAAGAGTATAATAATCTGAATCTAATGTCATACCAATTAGTGTCTTTAGACAAATGGACTTCATTTGGCATACAATTATTCACAATTATTTTGGTTTTAAAGGTTTGTAACTTCACCATAGGGGTATGATTTACTGAAATACCTAATTGTTGCATTCCGTTTGATAGGTATATCAATGCATCAGAATTCTTTAATTTTTGGCCTTTTGATACCTGAATAGGTAACAGTAAATTATTAGTACCTAGAGGTATGATTATATCTCGTGGCACTAATACACTGACTGCATAAGGCAGTATCTGGGATGACTTAAGTGCTTCATATTCATCCATAAAACCATCAGGATTCCCTTTTAATCTTGTCCATAATGTGGAATTCACTATATCCACATGGATGGCTAGGGTCAGTAGTTTCTGGGTGTAGGTGGATTGTAGGAACATCCCCTTCCACACAAACATATTTTACTCGTTCAGGAGACACACATATAGTATTATTTGAAGGAGAGATGAGAAAAAACAGCGGCACTCACCAATTCCAAAGTCAAACGTCCAGTTTATTAAACTTGTTAAAATCGTGTACAAGCAGGTCTGTGCACATAGATCAGTAAAGGTACAGCCGTTTCACGCTAAATGCACTTCATCATGCCTTTCATGCTGTGGAGGTGAGTGACTGACCTATAAAGGTCAGGTCAAGCCACTCCCCCTCCCACATCACATAGAGGAACATGGTATTAACTCATTCAATACTCTATAGGACCAAAAAATCACAGTGTATCAAACAAAAACAAATAAATCATTCCTATCATCAAAACCTAATGGTCCCATCGCTTCTGTCTTAATAATCCATAATGCTTCTCTCTGTAGGAGAAGCTTTTTTCTGTCTCCGCCGCGAGGCGGTAATTTCACTATTTCTAGACCTGCAACCTCTAGAAGGTCTTCCCGGTTCTGATGCGTTTCTTTCATATGCTGAATTAATCTGGTAGCTCCAATTTCTGTTTTAAGGCTATGCTTGTGCTCTCTAAAACGAACAAAGAGAGGTCTAAAGGTTTTGCCAATATAGAATTGGCCGCAGGGGCAGAAAAGGGCATAAACTACAAAGGTGGACCTACAATTAATGAAGTCTCTCACTCTGTGTTTAATCATTCCAGTTTTCAGGTGTTCCCCTCTCCGCATCTGTTCACACATAGAGCAGTGTCCACACCTGAAGTTGCCCTCAGGAATGCAGCGTTCAAGCCAGTTTTTATTCACATTACATTTGAACTGGCTCTGTGTGATCATACTGCCTATGGTTTTGCTTCGTCTGAAGCCCACCACAGGCACACTAGACACTTTTTCTGAAAGGGTCGGATCCCTTTGTAAAATGTGCCAGTTTTTTAATATGGCATTTTTTATTTGCTGTGCCATGGGTGAAAAGTCAAATGTGAACACTGGTCTACTAGGAACCATGTCTGGAGTGCAGTTTTTTTCTTGTAGCCCTACATTTCTGCACCTGCGAATTGACCTTAGACCAACATCACCTGCAGATCTTCTCCCTGCAGACTTGCAGAAAGCTTGATCGATGCTAGGTTCTGAGTAACCTCATTGTAAAAACCTTATTTTCATTATTTTACATTGTTCTAAAAACTCAGTATCACTGGAGATAATCCTATTCAAACGTGAGAATTAGCTGTAGGGGAGCGCAGAGGCTACATGTGGGGGATGGAAGCTATTGAAGTGCAATAATGCATTGGTGGAGGTGGGTTTCCTGAATATAGTGGTTTCCAGGCGACCTTGTTCCACCTTCACCAAGACATCCAAAAACTCAAATTCTGAGGAATCTATTTTACTGGTGAACAATATATTCATATTGTTTTCGCGGTTTAAGTGCTGATTGTTCACACATATAGTATTATCCTCCTGTTTACCTATAGTGGAATTTGGAGTGGTTTGCAGGAAAGAAACATCAGGGATTTGGCTATTTTGGAAATGTACCTCTATATAATCCGGCCTTTTCTCTATCACATGGCAGTTACGGCTTTTGTGATGGGCTTAATCTTTTCAGGAATTCTATACCAAAAATCTATCTATGGGCATTTCCATGATCAATGTGGGATGGATAATTACTTTGTTTCCTACTTTAAAATTCAGCCAAGCCTTACCTATAACCTTGAGGGCATTGCCTGATACACTTACCAGGTTAGCATTAAAACATTTTAACTTATACCTCTCAGAAGATACATCCTGTAATTGTTGGAAGTACTTTAGAGATAATAAAGTTGCTTGGCTACCTGTATCTATTAAGGCTATTATAGGTGGGAAATTATAAAATAATTACATTTTTAGATAATATCTATTTTCTATATGGAACAAAGATATTTGGAATGATTACTGAAATAGTTTTCCTGCTTGGCAGTTATACTTGTCCTCGACTCCTCCTCCTTCCTTTTATTAGCAGGATCGTATGCCTTCATCTGCGCAGCTGAAGACTTTGTGGGCTGTAAGACAAAACAAACAGGTTTCCTCTCCCCCTTGCCATGTGGCTTTGTAAGGGTTAAATTCCTTTTATGGGGAAAGACAATTATATTCGATTGCTCCATTTTACATACATTTAAGTCATCAACCTCAGCAACATTTGACATATTTAGACCAACCTATATGAGAAAGACTCAAATTGTATGTATAGATAACACTAGGTTCTAGTATACTATACTAAGCCAACAAACGAAACAAACCAATAACCCCCAAAAAATGAGAGAACACACACGAAATAGATGTACATTTATTAAGTGGCACTGTATTGTCCATTAAATATCATTTTGGTATGCTGTACCCTGGAGTAGATATTTTGCAATATTATTCTGTGCTCCGTCTGTTCTCCATGCACTACCTCCTCCTGGCATATGCACATCTCACCAGTTCGCTGTTCGGGCAGCATCGTGGAGGCGCTCCTATACCTAGGTTCCTGGGAGCCAGCTGATGAGCACCAGCGTGTCATGTGATTGGACTGGAGAGAGAGGGGGGTGTGGCCGCGTGGTTTTTGGTGTGGCTCCCTCCTCCCGGTCTGGTCATGTGACGCGGTGGGCGTGCCTTGCCCGGCTTTGGAGGCTGGGTGGCGCGCCTCCATGATGTCATGTCCTGCATCACAAGGTGTATGCGCTAATTATGTGCCGGTTGTGGACCACACTATTTAAGGACGAACTTAGTTTGTTACCACTACCTCCTGACGAAGCCTCTCCAGGTGAAACGTGTGTCGAGGTGCAGCTCCGGTCACAGTCTCCGGGTTCCAGAATACCATGGGTAATTTTTGGTTTGTTGTCATGTTTTGCTAGTTTGTTATTTTAAGGTTACTGCTTGCACCTAGCATTTTTGTCCTGCCTTACTTATAGTCATTCGGCTATCTGCATTTTTATGCGGCCATCTTAGTTATCCTGGGTGTGCAATCTGGCCATGTGTGACCATAATTACTTTGTATATGCATGCAGCACACTTATTATTATATGTTACTTTGGGCGAACCCACAGTTCCCCAATAGCTATGCGGTTCTTTACCCAGGGCTGTGACCCCTTTTTCTTTGTGAGGGAGATTTGTGAGGGAGGTAGCTTTTGACCCTGTTACACGGGGCCTCCCACCCTCCTCCACCCTTGTGCCTTATGTTATTTAATTTTTGTCATTTGATTATGTCTTAATAAATTTACATATATTTTATATGTGTGTTCTCTCATTTTTTGGGGGTTATTGGTTTGTTTTGTTTGTTGACATTTGACATACTTATCTGCTTCTCCCCCTTTATATTTGGGGAGGACTCTACAGGAGGGGTTGCCCCTAAAAAATGATTTTTAGGGTTAGCAGTGATGGTTTTAGACAATTCCTCCATCAAAATACCATCTGGTTTTGTATTTGATCCATCCGATCATATAGGTTACTTCTCTTTCTCCCATTATCTTTGGGAGATTGATTTTGGGACCAATATGATTGTAACCTCCCAGAACCATCTGACTCAGAACCACTTTGAACCCTTTCTGGCCTACGTTGATATCCCCTATAATAATTCCTTTGATTTCTTTGAAAAGGAGGGAACCGTCTATTTCTAAACTCCTTCTGGTGGTTTGGGTTCTTTTCAGCAACTTTTGGGCCCTTATTCCCATCTGACCTAGGCTGAATTTTAATTGGCTGGGAAGGCCTAGGAGTTTTCAATACCTCAACATAACTTCTTTTTGTGCTTCCTATCAGGATACTCATCGCAATTTTGTATTGCAGCATACAGAGTTGTACTCTCGGTGAGTAACAAATCCAGAGTCTTTGTGGGATGGTAATCCCTGGCCAAAGCATCATAAAATAACTGGATGAATTCACTTTCAAAATTGGGATCTTTTTTGAGGACTGACAAAAATTCCCTGAGACTTTGATTAGGTTTACATTTCAGGGTACATAAGGCCCTCCTTGCAGCAGTGGCTGACTTATAGGGACCAAATTTAGTTTTTATTTCTGCGACCTATTCTGACCAAGAATGCCTATCCATATCGCTAATGGAATTAAAGAAATACCAGTGTTTTGGTTTGAATACCCAGCTAATAAATTCAAGTTTCTGTATGTCCTGTTCTAAATTTAAAGTTTTCAGGGCCTCCTCATATGTTTCCAAATGACTTATGGAGGATGATCCTTTTTAGCAAATTGACCCACAGTTGAGCACTTTAGTAATGTCTATCATGGGTTGAGAAGCGCTCTGTACTAAACTTTTAGAGGACCTAGTAGGTGAGATCGATTTTAATTTAGGAAGAGAATGTTCTGAGCTCTTCTCCTTTAAAAGGGGCCATCTTTACTTTCTGCATCTGATTCCCGCCTGAAATATTTTACCTTCACTCTGTTAGGATCTGTCTGAATTGTATAGGGGCAAGAACCCGGTTATCTAACTCTGTTTGTAAATTTCTATTGTCCTGATACAACTTTTTACATTCCTCATCTGGATCCGCCATAGACAATTAATGTTTAGAAAGTTCATTTGTAGCTTGACTTCATTTCCATACAAGAGTTCTTATTATTTCTTGCTGTGGATCGTCTTGGTCACTATACAGGGAGTGCAGAATTATTAGGCAAGTTGTATTTTTGAGGATTAATTTTATTATTGAACAACAACCATGTTCTCAATAAACCCAAAAAAATCATTAAAATCAAAGCTGAATATTTTTGGAAGTAGTTTTTAGTTTGTTTTTAGTTTTAGCTATTTTAGGGGGATATCTGTGTGTGCAGGTGACTATTACTGTACATAATTATTAGGCAACTTAACGAAAAACAAATATATACCCATTTCAATTATTTATTTTTACCAGTGAAACCAATATAACATCTCAACATTCACAAATATACATTTCTGACATTCAAAAACAAAACAAAAACAAATCAGTGACCAATATAGCCACCTTTCTTTGCAAGGACACTCAAAAGCCTGCCATCCATAGATTCTGTCAGTGTTTTGATCTGTTCACCATCAACATTGCGTACAGCAGCAACCACAGCCTCCCAGACACTGTTCAGAGAGGTGTACTGTTTTCCCTCCTTGTAAATCTCACATTTGATGATGGACCACAGGTTCTCAATGGGGTTCAGATCAGGTGAACAAGGAGGCCATGTCATTAGATTTTCTTCTTTTATACCCTTTCTTGCCAGCCACGTTGTGGAGTACTTGGACGCGTGTGATGGAGCATTGTCCTGCATGAAAATCATGTTTTTCTTACCTTGCAGACTTCTTCCTGTACCACTGCTTGAAGAAGGTGTCTTCCAGAAACTGGCAGTAGGACTGGGAGTTGAGCTTGACTCCATCCTCAACCCAAAAAGGCCCCACAAGCTCATCTTTGATGATACCAGCCCAAACCAGTACTCCACCTCCACCTTGCTGGCGTCTGAGTCGGACTGGAGCTCTCTGCCCTTTACCAATCCAGCCATCTGGCCCATCAAGACTCACTCTCATTTCATCAGTCCATAAAACCTTAGAAAAATCAGTCTTGAGATATTTCTTGGCCCAGTCTTGACGTTTCAGCTTGTGTGTCTTGTTCAGTGGTGGTCGTCTTTCAGCCTTTCTTACCTTGGCCATGTCTCTGAGTATGGCACACCTTGTGCTTTTGGGCACTCCAGTGATGTTGCAGCTCTGAAATATGGCCAAACTGGTGGCAAGTGGCATCTTGGCAGCTGCACGCTTGACTTTTCTCAGTTCATGGGCAGTTATTTTGTGCCTTGGTTTTTCCACACGCTTCTTGCGACCCTGTTGACTATTTTGAATGAAACGCTTGATTGTTCGATGATCACGCTTCAGAAGCTTTGCAATTTTAAGAGTGCTGCATCCCTCTGCAAGATATCTCACTATTTTTGACTTTTCTGAGCCTGTCAAGTCCTTCTTTTGACCCATTTTGCCAAAGGAAAGGAAGTTGCCTAATAATTATGCACACCTGATATAGGGTGTTGATGTCATTAGACCACACCCCTTCTCATTACAGAGATGCACATCACCTAATATGCTTAATTGGTAGTAGGCTTTCGAGCCTATACAGCTTGGAGTAAGACAACATGCATAAAGAGGATGGTGTGGTCAAAATACTCATTTGCCTAATAATTCTGCACGTAATGTATTCTGATAATTTAGCAGACCATTGTGCTCATTCACCAGTAACCGTGGCCGCCTTAATTTCCATTTCAGATATGTCTCTTTGAAATTTATCAATTTCATATGCCTGTTTAGCATTTTTATATTTTGATTTTTCCAATTGCTTTTCTATTTTACCAACTAAATATACAAATTCAGGCCAAGATTGAAGGATTAAAGGGGTTGTCCGAGTTATGAAAAAAAATATAGCACTGAAAATCTGATATAGCTAGGCAAGTTTTATGCAAAAAAAAAATATATATTTTTCCTAATTTCCCTGGTTCTTTTCTGGGCCTTTGTTTACATGCAATAAAAACTATCTCTGCCCCTCCCCCTGCTCTGCTAGGGGAGTGGATACAAGTGCTGCCCTGAGTGACATGTCTGCCTGCTGGAAGACTCTGCAGAATGTTGTATATGTAGGACTACAAGTCCCAGCTGTATAATGACACTGCTAAAGGGGTGAATACAAGTGCTGCCCCGAGTGACATGTCTGCCAAATCGTTGTGTCAACTAGGAAGATCTCGGTGGGACCTCCAGAATATGTCGGAATATTTATACTGTCTCCGATTCACAGTCTATAATATTTATGCGAATAAATTAGAATCTGTAATTAAGGAAATTCTAATTTGTTCTCATAAATACCAAGCTAAAACAAGCTCATGATCTGTGCTAAGTTAGGCGACAAAAAGAAGGCGGTGGTATATCAAAATATACAGTGCAGACCAAAAGTTTGGACACACCTTCTCATTCAAAGAGTTTTCTTTATTTTTATGACTATGAAAATTGTAGATTCACACTGAAGGCATCAAAACTATGAATTAACACATGTGGAATTATATACATAACAAAAAAGTGTGAAACAACTGAAAATATGTCATATTCTAGGTTCTTCAAAGTAACCACCTTTTGCTTTGATTACTGCTTTGCACACGCTTGGCATTCTCTTGATGAGCTTCAAGAGGTACTCACTCGAAATGGTTTTCACTTCATAGGTGTGCCCTGTCAGGTTTAATAAGTGGGATTTCTTGCCTTATAAATGGGGTTGGGACCATCAGTTGCGTTGTGGAGAAGTCAGGTGGATACACAGCTGATAGTCCTACTAAATAGACTGTTATAATTTGTATTATGGCAAGAAAAAAGCAGCTAAGTAAAGTAAAACGAGTGGCCATCATTACTTTAAGAAATGAAGGTCAGTCAGTCCGAAAAATTGGGAAAACTTTGAAAGTGTCCCCAAGTGCAGTCACAAAAACCATCAAGCGCTACAAAGAAACTGGCTCACATGCGGACCGCCCCAAGAAAGGAAGACCAAGAGTCACCTCTGCTGCGGAGGATAAGTTCATCCAAGTCACCAGCCTCAGAAATCGCAGGTTAACAGCAGCTCAGATTAGAGACCAAGGCAATGCCACACAGAGTTCTAGCAGCAGACACATCTCTAGAACAACTGTTAAGAGGAGACTGTGTGAATCAGGCCTTCATGGTAGAATATCTGCTAGGAAACCACTGCTAAGGACAGGCAACAAGCAGAAGAGACTTGTTTGGGCTAAAGAACACAAGGAATGGACATTAGACCAGTGGAAATCTGCTTTGGTGTGATGAGTCCAAATTTGAGACCTTTGGTTCCAACCACCGTGTCTTTGTGCGACGCAGAAAAGGTGAACGGATGGACTCTACATGCCTGGTTCCCACCGTGAAGCATGGAGGAGGAGGTGTGATGGTGTGGGTGCGCTTTGCTGGTGACACTGTTGGGGATTTATTCAAAATTGAAGGCATACTGAACCAGCATGGCTACCACAGCATCTTGCAGCGGCATGCTATTCCATCCGGTTTGCGTTTAGATGGACCATCATTTATTTTTCAACAGGACAATGACCCCAAACACACCTCCAGGCTGTGTAAGGGCTATTTGACCATGAAGGAGAGTGATGGGGTGCTGCGCCAGATGACCTGGCCTCCACAGTCTCTGGGAACTCCTTCAAGACTGTTGGAAGACCATTTCAGGTGACTACCTCTTGAAGCTCATCAAGAGAATGCCAAGAGTGTGCAAAGCAGTAATCAAAGCATCAAAGCAAAAGGTGGCTACTGTGAAGAACCTAGAATATGACATATTTTCAGTTGTTTCACACTTTTTTCTTATGTATATAATTCCACATGTGTTAATTCATAGTTTTGATGCCTTCAGTGTGAATCTACAATTTTCATAGTCATGAAAATAAAGAAAACTCTTTGAATGAGAAGGTGTGTCCAACCTTTTCGTTTGTACTGTATATATGTAACCCACGCAATATTAAGACATATCATATAGAACCTAAAATCCATACACATGAGGATTATTATAAACCTTACAATGAATAATAAAATTATATTCTTTCTATTCATTGAGATAAACTAACACATTTTACTCCATTGTATTATCTGGGTAAATACTTTTCATTAGACCTTGTGAAACCTCCTTCTCACAAAAACAGACTTGGGTAAACAAGTAAATTGTTAATCTTAGGTTAGTAATCCTGAGTTTGAAAATTCTGAACTCACCCTGCCCTTTCAAAGTAAGACAAATTGGTTGTTCGTAATGTTCAGGTCCATACATCTGTATAGGCCTTATACTATGGACTCTTTTTTTACCCAATAGTTCTGACAGAGGCAGAGCCAGCTATACCCGTCCCCTCCCCTGTCCGTTCTGCTAATCAGCGCTGAAGGATCGGAGCAGGGAGGGGGCAATCCATTTCCCCCTTGATTAGGATCGAGAAGTGAGCGAATGCCGGTATGTGTTCGCCCAATCTACTGAGCCGACCTATGACAGTCTCATTGTCACAGGTCGGCTAGAACTATGAGGAAAAAGCACTCATCTCATAGTTCTCCTTTAAATAAGGTAAGAGGGGATGTGATCTTCATAATATCCACTATGGAGCCTCAAAACTCATCTTGGTTCATGCTAGAGCAGTGGTTCTCAACTAGAGGGTTGTAACCCAATAGTAGGTCGCAACCCACAGTTGAGGGCAGGGCTTCCTGGGACAAAAATACATGGCCCCCCAATCACATGGCCCCCCAACAGGCCCCACCTGGTCAAAATCTAGGGGCAGGGCCAAACAGCACAATTGAGGAGCAGGGCCATTCGCCTAAGGCGGCCGACTAATTACAGGGGACTTTATATAAACACACAGTATATATAGTGTAGACTCAATAGTTGCCACATACAGTACTGGCTCTATAGGGGACAAGAAAGTATAGGAAAAATATGGGTCCATGGTGTATAAATGAGTGTTAATTAAGCAGCAACCTTTGAAAACAAATCAGAGAGAGCGGAGCAGGTGGATATCGTACATTACATTATATCGGGAGTGGCAGGAGTGAGTGTCGGTAGTATATAGTTTTGTGTACATACAGCACACTATATGAGCCCACACCAGCCACAGAGAGCTCACACTGGCCTTTTTGCTGCATAGAAGGGGACCAAAAACCGCAGAACACAGACTGGATACGGATGAAGCAGCTGGTCGTCCAGACCGCAATTGCCAATGACACCCAGGATCCTCCTCTGTTCCCCACCGAGCACTGGAGGATGGAACAGTAGCTTTCGTCCTCTCCAGCCATAGTCAACTCCTCCTCCCAGGCCTCTCGAAGCAGCTCCCATGCGATTAATGCAATCTACTGCACGCCTCATGCACTATATATATTTATTTTTTTACTTCTTCACACTGAAATGGATGGTATTGCAGTACCATGCATTGCGATTGAACACATTGCCCTTAGGAGGTTCATTTGAGGTGCCATTCAAATGAGTCAATGTAATGCAGCACTCCAATGGGGACAACCAACATCAATGCAACTCCAATGTGGACAACAAATTATTATGTGCCCCCAATAAAATTGTCTGCCCCCTTTTGCAATTATTTAAGGGAGCACACTGATGGTTACAGCTAATGTAAGCTGGCACTCTGATGTGGACAACTAATTATTGCATACTGATTGCATACTAATCATTGCATACTGATTGCACCTAGGAGGGAGGTGTGGTGGAGTCCGTGCGCTATGCACTCTCACTCCTACCCCTCACCCCTGCGTGTGTATGCTATGCCGACACCTGGGAGGAGGGATGAATGAGTGTTGTCATTCTTTGACAGAACGTGTGTTACTGCCAGGATCAGCAGGTGAAAATCAAATCCAAAATCATGCCAAACTCTCAAGCATCAACCAGTTGGTCTACATAATTGTTTAAAATGGGAAATACAGGCCCTGAAGTTAATTTTATTTAAAACTAATGCAACAGGTATCATCTGCGCTACATAGAACAGCTTTTCATCAAAGGTCCTTTACCTGTATTTAATTCTCATCACAGGTCCTATTCAACAAAGGAGACACAAGGAGATGCCGGGCTTCGCAATCAAGTGGACTAAGGTGAGTTAAATTATTTTTTATTTTTTTAACCCTTCCAGCGCTGTTTTACTATGCGTTCTGTATTCAGAATGCTATTATTTTCCCTTATAACCATGTTATAAGGGAAAATAATAATGATCAGGTCTCCATCCCGATCGTCTCCTAGCAACCGTGCGTGAAAATCGCACCGCATCCGCACTTGCTTGCGGATGCAATGCCATTTTCACGCACCCCATTCACTTCTATGGGGCCTGCGTTGCGTGAAAATCGGACCATATAGAGCATGCTGCGATTTTCACTCAATGCACAAGTGATGCGTGAAAATCACCGCTCATGTGCACAGCCCCATAGAAATGAATGGGTCCGGATTCAGTGCGGGTGCAATGCGTTCAACTCACGCATCGCATCCGCACGGAATACTCGCCCGTGTGAATGGGGCCTTAGTGTTAGTGTAGGGTCCTGCTCAAAAGAGTCTACCTTGTCCTGCTGGGAGACTTCATATTTTTTGTGCAAAATCAGTTCCTGTACCCTTAAATTTTGAACGCCCTGATGACTTGGAATATGCTTTTAATTTTCATATATTAAGTTGTAAGAGTGTTAAAATAAAAGTGTGTGCACTGAAGGACCCCGTGGGATGACCAGTGGGTGGCCTGGTCAGTCTCGATGGGAGTTTCACGCCTAAAGCTGTGCAAGTGGCCCCAACATTTCTGATAGTTAAAGCTTCTAATAGGAAGCTGTAGGGTGCCTTATGGAGAAATAAGTGCTTCATCAATAAGGCTTTAAGTGTGATCTAGCCCAAACAGAATAAAAGTACATTTAAAATAAGTGACTCAATTGGCTCAATGAAACAATTAGGTAAAAAATGACTGCCCACCTGCAACTATGAATAATTTGTGTGAGCTTGGTTCAGCCAATCACCAATAATTTTCTGCATATCGTGATCTATAGCCTCTTTATAGACTGTTTGACAGGCTTCTGCAATAAAAAATAAACAAATAAAAAAAACACACACCCATAATGGAGTATATGATTGTTATCAATATGTAATGAAAAACATGCTTTAGAGATATCCTGTCTCACTTAAGAAATAAAAAATAAATACAGGTTTGAATACCAATATTCCAAAATGTCAACCCATATGTACTGTACTTCATCGGTCTATTGTATTTTGAAAATTATCTATCTTTAATACTAAAAAAAATATATTTCCCAGTTAGGAGTCTAAAAACACCTCAATGTAATATTGCACTAAAATAACGTCTTACTTTAATGTACACCTACCTCACTGACATATTCCAATAAAAATCATGCAAATCATAAGGTGTAAATACACATAAACAAGTATATGGTTTGTACAGTCCTATAAATTTAATTTCACCCAAAAACCTTGAACAATTGAAGATAATAAACACAAAGTTGACTCACAAAGAACTGAATTACACAGTTGGGTTCCAGTAAAGGCCCTTCTGCCAGCGTTTTTTGTTGAGGTACCAGAAAGATTCCATACTTCAGCGACATGATCTTCCATTAATCGTTGCATCATATTACATAAAAGTGCATGTGCATTCTTCCCTCCAACAATCTTGAGGACTCTTATCTGAGAAAAAAGAAGAAAAAAAAAAGAAGTACTCATCTTTTGCCCTGTAAGTTATTCCACAACTGGACCTAATATTGTGGTCAGAAGATCAGTGGCGGAACTACCGCCATAGCAACCCATGTGGGCGCTATGGGGCTCGCGACAGAGGGGGGCCCGGTGAGAAGCAAAGCTTTCAAACCTCCCAGTTCCCGGCATTGGTGCCTACTCTATACTTTTATCGCAAGAAACTACTGGAGCGGACGGGCTGACGAAGCATAAAGATCAGTCTCCGCAGCCCTGGAAATTGTAGGCGGAGACAGCCAAATGGGTGGGGTCAGACTCCTGCGGTCTTCTCAGGATTGGTTAGCAGGAGGAGTGGGTGTGGCTTTCTTAGTCAACAGACACCTGGGAAGTCTTGTATGCTACATGCTGCCTTTCATTTATTGCTGTGCTGTGCCTGTCATTGTCCAGCAGTATCGTCCCTGCTCTCTGTCCCTAAGGGCTTGCTTACACCAATTGCTGCTGGAACGCACTGTATCGCACACTAAACTCCCCCCTGTGTTCTGGGGTGGGAGAGGGTGTGGTGATGCATTGAACTCAATGGCAACACAGCCATGCCCCCTGCCCACAGTGTGGTCGCCCACACTGGAACACTTGGGAAAACAATGCCTCTGTTCCGGTTCAGAGTGATCACCAAAAAATTGTGTATTCAGCAGGTTTTTGTGATCACACTGAACTGTAGCGCAGGCATTGTATTGATAGAGATTCTGGTGCAGGTGATCACACTGTGGAAGAGGGGCGTGGTTGAGCTGCCATTGTCTTTAATGCAACACCACGCCCCCTCAAGCCCCAGAATGCAGGGGGGAGTTTAGTGTGCTTTTCAATGGCTTCCACTGTAGTTGGTGTGAATAAGTCCTAAAACCCTTTTATACCTTGACATACATTGCTCTAATTCTATTTTATTTACAATGTGGCTCTTCTGACTCCTGTAACTTTAAAGGCTGATTTACAGCCTTGCCCAGAATGCAAGGGATTGCATACACAAATTCTCCTTGCGTTCTGGGGTAAGAGGGGGCCTGGCAGTGCCATTCATGTCATCAGCTGCACTAGAACGCATGGTGATATATTGCGCTGAGTTCATGTGTGGTGCAATCACAAAATATTGTTTACAAGCGGGGTGTGTGTCTGCAGTTCCATTGACATGAATGGCATCGCCATGCCCCCTCCCACCCCAGAACGTAAGGAGACTTTGTGTATGTGATCCCTTGAGTCAATAGTATTACTTTTTTTTTTTGTATGGGGACTTCTGATTTCTAGTTACAGCCCTGCATAGGATGTAGATTAAATTTACTATATAATAAAATAAACTGAATTCAAGAGCTTACCAGTATGCTTTTCGGAGATTTGCTTGTTTTCAATGCATCATCCATTTTTTTCAAACTCTTCTACAGACTTTTGGGGCAGAAGATCACAAATGGATGTGTTGTTATCTTCTGCTATAGGTACATTTCTTTGTGCTATGGCTTCCATGGACTTTTTTCAAGTCTCCCAGATATGTCTGATATCCACTGCAGAACAGCTGCCCATTTTCTATCCTCTTGCTAGAGCTAAAAAGGAAAAATAAAGGAATCCATAAAAAGTTACCAAGGCCAACTCCAAATGCCCCATGTAATTGATGAGCACTTTTCATCCGACCATGTCTTGACCACTAAAATATTCTTTTCAGTATAGAAATTATGCAGTACACATTGTACCTCAATATTCTACTTCAAAACATTTTTTAGTTTTGGCTTAGGATTTAAATTAAAGCATTTTTTTTCTAGGTTTAATCCATAGTCAAGGAAAAAAACATTGTAAAAAAAATGCATTAAAAAAAAAATACTATTAAGATCAAATGAAGAGTATTGATCATCACAGGCCCCATTGTCTCTTGGCTTCCCGCGCGCAGCCAGCTATGACCACATCACCTATGTGTGGGGAGAAAAACTGCCAACTCACCACCATTGGACTACATTGGACGCAGTTTTGATCCGGTCAGTAACTGCTCTGCTCCTGGAACGCGCTTGGTGTGAACAAGGCCTCAGGGATAAAGCTACAAAAGGAAATCAACATTATGTGGAAGGAGAGACATTGTAGACATTACACACAATGCAGGAGGCAAATCTAACAACTTACAGACCAACTCCAATACAGCACAATGGAGAAACCAGTACTGGGGGAACCCTCTGTTTATCTCTCCATTTACTGTCAGGGATATAAGGCATGCCAAAACCAGAAAGGTATCATGTAACCTGAGACCTCTGTAGTGCGAAGTAAGCCTGACATGGATGGTGACAAAAGCATCCACCTTTTCCTTGTTCCCATGAAAATCATCTCTCTATACAGTACACTGGATCTGTATATACAGTAGTGTATTGATTTGTATATACACTCACCTAAATAATTATTAGGAACACCTGTTCTATTTCTCATTAATGCAATTATCTAGTCAACCAATCACATGGCAGTTGCTTCAATGCATGTAGGGTTGTGGTCCTGGTCAAGACAATCTCCTGAACTCCAAACTGAATGTCAGAATGGGAAAGAAAGGTAATTTAAGCAATTCTGAGCGTGGCATGGTTGTTGGTGCCAGACGGGCCGGTCTGAGCATTTCACAATCTGCTCAGTTACTGGGATTTCCACGCATAACCATTTCTAGGGTTTACAAAGAATGGTGTGAAATGGGAAAAAACATCCAGTATGCAGCAGTCCTGTGGGCGAAAATGCCTTGTTGATGCTAGAGGTCAGAGGAGAATGGGCCGACTGATTAAAGCTGATAGAAGAGCAATGTTGACTGAAATAACCACTCGTTACAACCAAGGTGTAACCTCCACTACAAATCTCCACTATAAATAGGAAAAATAGGCTACAATTTGCACGAGCTCACCAAAATTGGACTGTCGAAGACTGGAAAAATGGTTTCTTGATCATGACAATGAGTTCAGTGTACTAAAATGGCCCCCAGAGTCACCAGATCTCAACCCAATAGAGCATCTTTGGGATGTGGTGGAACGGGAGCTTCGTGCCCTGGATGTGCATCCCTCAAATCTCCATCAACTGCAAGATGCTATCCTATCAATATGGGCCAACATTTCTAAAGAATGCTATCAGCACCTTGTTGAAACAATGCCATGTAGAATTAAGGCAGTTCTGAAGGCAAAAGGGGGTCAAACACCGTATTAGTATGGTGTTCCTAATAATTATTTAGGTGAGTGTATAGTACAATGCTTGGATCTTGGATCTGTAACAATGGCTCTACATATATAGTACAAACTATGAATCTTTATATACAGCACAATGCATGGCTCTCTCTGTATACAGCACAATGCATGGCTCTCTCTGTATACAGCACAATACATGGCTCTCTCTGTATACAGCACAATGCATGGCTCTCTATATACAATACAATGCATGGATCTCTATATACAATTCAAGGATTTCTATATACAGAACAATTTTATTTATCTCTATATACAGTGCAGTGTGCATGGCTCTCTTATGCAGTACAATGTATGGATATTTGTATTCAGTATATTGCATCAATTTGCATATACAGCACAATGCATAGGTTTCTCTATATACAATGCAAGGATTTCTATATTGTGGGGGGTTAGCTCTTTTCCGGGGGTCATTCTCACAGGTTACTTCACCAGACACAAATATACTGTCCAAACTTTGCATTTATTGTGCAACACCAGCAACAACAAACAATAACACAAAACAAATACCTGCCCAGCTGGGCTCTAACTAAACATAGGGTAGAATCCCTGACTCGCTTATAGAGTGCTGTTCAGACACGGTCATAACCTGCAGCTTTCTCAGCTAGCCCAGCAGCCTCCAGGCTGTAGCAAACGCAAGTCCCTTTGGGGGATTGTGGTCCAGAAGTCCTCCCAACTCTGACCTTGTGGCCCTTGTACTGCAGGCATCGCTGTGTCCCCCAAATTCCAGGCTGTCACTTAGCCTTGTGGTCCCTCAGCCTAGCCCAGCTGAGACCACACAGACAGAGCCTCCAGGCCTCTGTCTACAGTTAACACACTCCCCCCTTGCTGACACCCTGGGAGGTGCTTTATGCCACCTCCAGCTGGTCTCACCTGTGGTGGAATAGGGGCGTGGACCGCACTATCCACCCCTTCCTTGCCTCCAACCTGCGTGAGACCTGTCACTGTCTCACAATATACATAACAGCACAATGCATGAATCTGTGTGTATACAGTACATTGCTTAATCGATTAGTTGTCCGATTATTTTTAAACCAAGTGAAAGTCTTAAAACAAACATTTTATGAATGTTTTTATTTTAGGGAGGTAAGATGACTGCTTTACAGCTCATCAAGTTCTACAATAGGACAGTTTTCTCTGATGGGAAGCATGCCCCTCGAATCCCCTGTTAAGCAAAATTTCAGACTATAAATGTGGAAAATTAACATATTTAAATTGTGCTACACCAATGAGATATCATGCTTAGTCACTCCATGATTTCTACCTCCCTGAACTCTATATCAGACCTTATGGTTTCCACTCACCTCTCTTTACACCACTTCCAAAGTTATTGTAAAATGGCTGCCAAGACCAATGAAAGAAAAATCTTACACACAGCGGGGCAATCAAAAGAAAATTCAGCCACAGAGACCCCAGATGGTGGTATAACTATTGCACACATAACTTAATGGGAACTTGCAGCAACTTTACAAAAGCAAGTTAATTTGGAGACTTGCAAAGCAGACTTGCTGCAAGTTTGCAACATACTTGTGAAGCTTGGCAAGTCTTGCAATTGCTTAGCAAGTCATTTTCAAAATTGCAGCACAATTACTTGCTATCTGGGATCAGGTGGTCACAGGATAAATATGTAACTGTCGGTCAGTACAGGCCCCAAAAATTAGGCATTCAACGAACATAAAAGGCATTTTATGCTGCTGTATTTGCCTAAGATAGGGACCATGATTTATTTTTGTTTGTGGCGGAAATTTGTGGGCTGTCATGAGGAATTTCAATCAAACATGGTCAACTCGTCTCATGTGTTGAATTCCTCCGAGATCCATGCCTCATTCATTTTTAGAAATGTGAGATAGTCCACACTGTCATGAGCTAGGCGAGTGCGCTTATCGGTCAAGATCCCTCCTGCTGCGCTGAACGTCCTTTCGGACAGGACACTGGACAAGGGGCAAGCCAAGAGTTCCAAATGGCCAAAATTGTGCCAGCTCTGGTCACAGGTCAAGAATGCACACCCAGTAGTCCAGGGGTTCATCTCTTCTCAAAGAGTCCACATTGGCCATTAACCTGATCTAGTTGGACACCTGTCAGTCTAGGCGTTCCCTGAGGCTGAATCTGGAGGACCGCTGTTGATGGGTTGGCTGCAAGAATGTTCTCATATCCGAAGTGACCAACACATCTTCAAACCGCCCTCTTCTTCAGTGCTCTATTGGATTGGTACCTGCAACTGTTTCTCTGTGAGTGTAAATTCCTCTGCCAGCGCCTGCAAAAGCAGAATGCACCATTTCTCGAAGCAAGGCAAGGAAGTGCTGCATTCTGACAGCCCTCTGTGATGGTGGTAACATTTACGCCATTTGGTGTTTGTATCAGGGGTCTAAGTACGTTGCCACCCAGTTTATAAAAAAAACAAGCTCCCAAGAACCTATCCTGCCACAGAGTTCATACAGGTAGTCATTAACTGCACCTTTCTACTGGAGCAGCCTATCAAGCATATACAAGGCAGAGTTCAATCGCGTCGGGCAGTCACAAATCAGACGTCTGACGGGCAGGTGGTGTCGCTGCTAAATGTCAGCAAAGTGAGTCATGGCTGTGCAAGATCTTCTAAAATGGACAGAGATTTTCCTGGCCTGCCGCAAGACATCCTGCACCCCGGGGTATTTGGCAACGAATCGCTGCATGACTAAGTTCAGGACGTGAGCAATGCACGGCATCGGTGTCATTTTGCCATGTTTCAGCATGCTCAGCAGATTGACACCGTTGTCAAACACCACTTTACCAACTGTCAAATTGAGCAGGGTTAGCCTCTGATCTGCCTGTGACCGCAAAGCTGAAAAGAGTGCATGACTGGTGTTGTTCTTGGCTTCCTTGCACAACAGCGCAGCACAGCATGACAACATCTCACCTGACATGTCAAATAGGTTCTGGGGATCTTGGGGGGCGCAGCGGAAGAGATGGTAGCAGCCGAAAAGGTGGAGATGGAGGATGGAGTCGGAGGAGGTGAAGAAGATGCAGGCCTGCATGCAATACATGTCGGTAACACCAAATCTACGCTGGTGCCACAGGGTGCATGATTTACGGCCGTCAGAACGTTCACCCAGTGGGCAGTAAAAATTATGTACCTTCACTGCCTGTGTTTGCTAGACCACATGTCTGTGGTCAGATGTATCTTGGCGCCAACACTGTGTGCCAGAGATACAATCACTTGCCGCTGAACGTGGCCATATAGCTCTGGGATGCTCTTCTGGGAGAAATATTTACTTATGGGGACCTTGCATTGCGGTGTTCCAATGGCCACTAATTTTCTAAAGGCCTCCGAGTCCACCCGTTTTAATGGTAGTAGTTGGCAGGCTAGCAGTTCTGACAAGCCAGCGGTCAACTGTTGGACAAGAGGGTTATCCGGCATCATAATCTTTTTTCACTAAAACAATTGGGGCAAGGAAGCCTGCCTTTTTCCAGATGAACGTGCCAACAGCACGGTGGAAGGTGGAGTGGAGGATAACTGGGAGGAGAGAGGAGATGGAGAAGAGGCAGGACAGTGAGTGCCGGGAGTGTGGCTTTGTGAGTTCTAATGGCGTTTCTCCTACTGGGCTCGGTGATGGGAACCTAGGTGCCTTCCTAAGGCACTCTAGAAATCAAAGGTACTGGGCACTCTCGGATATGCAACCAATATTGAATTTATTAGTTAAAAAGTATGTGCCAGACAATTAAAAATCCAAACAATTGCAAAAACAATTTCAATCATAAAAAACACCACCTTCCTCAGTGGTTACTTTCTCCCCTCCAATACCCCCACTTTCTCCCCTCCAATACCCCTATTTTATAAAAAGAGGGGTATTGGAGGGGAGAAAGTAACCACTGAGGAAGGGGTAACATAAGACCCCGAAACGCGTCTGGTTCCAACCCCCCCCAAAAGGATCCAACTATAACGAATGGACTAATGATGAAGAATATTGCCTAGTAAAGTCAGTGCCTGTATCCACAAAACGTTCGGCTTGAGAAAGATCGCACATAGTGAGTATAATTCAGGTGCGAACAAGCGGCCGGTGTGGAAATAACAGACTCAAAGATTCGTTACAACTCAAAAGACCACGGTCGAATGTATACCAAGACCAACATCCAGAGTATCACACAGGCATTCAGCTACATCGAATGGTAAGACTGTTCGAATTTACTATCTATCGTGTGTTGGAATACACAGATTCGTCTCAGTAGGACTCCACTGAGAAGTTTATGTAGCGGGACGCCGCTGTACGAATATTCACTAGTGTGATATACCAGTGGCCTCCCAAAAAACTGATTGAAGCAGGGGTGTTATATACCAATAATATACTTTCTATATAGTGCATTTGGGTAGTGCAGCATTTGTTTGCTGAATTGCTACGTTATCGCAGCTACACAGAGTGACAAACGCTATTGGAACAATTAATTTCTAGTGGTCTGATATACCAGTTGCCCACCCAAAAAACTGATTGAAACAGGTGTGTTATATACCAATAATACCAATAATATACTTTCTATATAGCACATTTAGGTAGTGCAGCATTTGTTTGCGGTTTTGCTGCATTACTGCAGCTACACAGAGTCTTCTACTTCTGCACCCTCTCCTGTCCTCTCTATTTGCACACTCTTCACTCTCTGCTGTGTGCACCCCCAAAGACACTACCACCACCACCATATGACCTTTGCTCGAGTTAGTGGAATTATTTCCCCATCAATTCCCAGACCTTACTGATGCAAAGCCATTCTTGGAAACGGATCAGGAAGAGGAGGTATCAACGGTCGCCACCCAGCAGTCTGACAAAAATACCCAAATCGGCCCAACCAGGGTGGTCCCTGCTGTTGCTGCCTACTCCGAGAACTCTAATGTCAGTGGTTGTGAAGGTGACAATGATGATGTGTTGATGGACATCACATTGGTGCCCACAAGAGAGGAAGAGGAGGGGAGTTCAGAGGGAGAGATAGAGCAGAAGATAGGGAGGAGAAGGAGGCAGAACTTACAGTGCAGAGGCGGCAAAAAGCAGACTGCTAATATATCTGGAACGAGCCATCCACCATGCACAGTCACATGTTGCGCTCCCAGGACGCCGGCACATAGCTCCGCAGTGTGGGATTTTTTTTATGCTTCGCTGCTGACAATAGTGTTGCCATCTGCAGTCTGTGCTGTCAACGCATTAGTCGCGGTAATCCCAACACTCACCTAGGGACGACTGCCTTAAGAAGACACCTGGCCTCCCATCACCGAGACCAGTGGGAGCAACACGTCAGAACCCACAAAGCCAAACTCCCTGCGCTCCACGTCCTGCCTCTTTCTCCTCTCTCCTCCTATTTGTCCTCCATTCCACCTTCCACCGTGCCTTTGTCGCGTTCATCTGGCAAAAGGCAGGCTTCCATGGCCCAAATGTTCAAGCCAAAAAAGATGATGAAGCCGGATAACCCTCTTTCCCAACGGCTGACCGTTGGCTTGTCGGAACTGCTAGCCCGCCAACTACTGCCATATAAACTGGTTGACTCGGAGGCCTTTAGAAAATTTGTGGCCATTGGCACACTGCAATGGAAGGTCCCCGTAAGTAAATATTTATCCCAGAAGGGCATCCCAGAGCTATATGGCCACGTTCAGCGGCAGTTAAATTTATCTCTGGCACACAGTGTCGTGCCAAGATACATCTGACCACAGACATGTGGTCTAGCAAACACAGGCAGGGAAGGTACATAACTTTTACTGCCCACTGGATGAACCTTCTATCGGCCGTCAAGCATGCAATCCATGGCACCCTTGTGGATTTGGTGTTACCGCCACAGATGGCATGCAGGCCTGCCTCTTCTTCTCCTCCTCCTACTCCATCCTCCGTCTCCTCCTCGGCTGACTCCTCCTTTTCCACTGCGACCGCCTCTTCCACTGCACCCCCCAAGCTCCCCAGAACCTATTCGACATGCCAGATGAGACGTTGTCATGCTGTGCTGCAGCTGTTGTGCCTGATCCCTGGAAGCCAAGAGCCACACCGATCCTGCACTTCTTTCAGCTCTGCGGTCACAGGCCGACCAGTGGCTTACCCCGCTCAATTTGACAGTTGGTAAAGTGGTGTGCGACAACGGTGTCAATCTGCTAAGTGTGCTGAAACAGGGCAAAATGAAACATGTGCAGTGATTCGTTGCCAAATACCCCAGGGTCCAGGACGTCTTGCGACAGGCCAGGAAAATCTCTGGCCATTTTAGAAGATCTTATACGGCAATGGCTCACCTTGCTGACGTGCAGCGGTGACACCACCTGCCCGTCAGACGTCTGATTTGTGACTGCCCGAAACGCTGGAACTCCAGCAGAAATGTACAGTTAACGACTACCTATAAAAATTCTGCAGCAGGACAGGTTCTGGGGAGCCTTTTTTTTTTTTTTTTTTACCGCGCCAGTGGCTGCTTATGTGCAACGCATGCAGACTTCTGCGGCCATTTCATGAGATCACCAAACTGGTCAGTCACAGCCAGGTTGCCATTAGTGATATCCTACCTTACGCTTTCTTTCTGGAACGTGCATTGTATTGTGTCATTGATCAAGCCATCGATGAGCAGGAATATGAGGAAGTTGCAATGCTGGATAAATTCCTAGTAAAGGCTACTCCATCTGAGACAAGTCAACAGGAGTCTGAAGAGGAGTCAGAGGAGGATGGTGCCAGCGCGGAGGAGGAGCAAGAAGGTTATGCTTTAAACTTTTCTGATGTCCCTGGTGTTGTCCGTGGATTGGGGGAGGAGACGGAGGAAGACATTATCCTGGACAATGAGCAGGAGCCAGGCCACTTCACCGCTTACAGCTTAGTGCAAATGTGGGCCTTTATGCTCCAGTGTTTGAAGAGGGACCCCCGTATAGACCCCCGGTATAAACACAAAATGGTGAACATGTTACCAGCATCACAGAGAGCTGTTAGAATGCAACATTTCCTTGCCTTGCTTTGAGGAATGCTGCATTCTGTTTTTGCGGTCGCTGGCAGAGGAATTTCCACTCACAGAGAAACAGTTGCCGGTACCAATCCAACAGTGCATGCAAGAAGAGGGCGGTTTGAAGATGTGTTGGTCACTTCAGATATGAGATCATTCTTTCAGCCAACCCATCGACAGCCGCCCTCCGGATTCAGCCTCAAGGAATGCCTAGACTGACAGGTGTCCGACTACATCTGGTTAGCGGCCGATGTTGAAGCTCTGAGAAGCGAGGAACCCCTGGACTACTGGGTGTGCAGGCTTGACCTGTGGCCAGAGCTGGCAAAATTTTCCATGGAACTCTTGGCTTGCCCCTCGTCCAGGGTCCTGTCCAAAAGGACGTTCAGCGCAGCAGGGGGATCTTGACCGATAAGCGCACAAGCTCACGACTGTGGACTACCTCACATTTCTAAAAGTTAATGAGGCATGGATCTCGGAGGAATTCAAAACATGTGACGAGTCAACCACGTTTAATTGAATGTCTTCATGACAGTGTAACCCAGAACATATAATGGTCCCTGTCTTAGGTAGATACAGCATATTTTCTGTCCGGTAAATGCCTAATTTTTTGAGCCTCTGGGGATTTCCACACCTGTGACGACCACGTGTTTCAACTATTATCATTAGGGTTTTATTTCAAGAAGGGGGATTTTGTTAGCCTTGTTTTTAATTCAATTTTATATTTTTGGTTTTCTTAAACATATGTATTTGACCTGTATTTGTACTGGCCTTCAGTAAAATTGATATCCATTAACCGTCTAATAGACCTCCAGCCACGGAATTAATTGATCTTTTTTGTATGGTGAATGCATAATTTTTGTGGCCTGTACTACACTGGCTTGCAGTAAAATTGTTATCCAATGACCATTAAGCTACCTCCAGCCACATACATACTTATTCTTTTCTGTACGCTGAATGCATAATTTTTGGGGCCTGTAGTCCACTGGTCTGCTGTAAAATTGATATCCAATGACTGTGTAATCTACCTCCAGCCACATACTTACTTGTTCTTTTCTGTATGCTGAATGCATATTTTTGGGGGCCTGTAGTCCATTGGCTTGCTTTAAAATTGATATCCATTGACCGTGCAATCTATTTCCAGCCACGTTATCAATTGTTCTTTTCTGTACGCTGAATGCATCATTTTTGGGGCCGGTAGTCCACTGGCCTGCTGTAAAATTGATATCAAATGACCGTGTAATCTTCCTCCAACCACATACTTGTTTTTTTCTGTACACTGAATGCATCATTTTTGGGACCTGTAGTACACTGGCCTGCTGTAAAATTGATATCCAATAACCGTGTAATCTACATCCAGCCACATACTTACTGTAATTGTTCTTTTTTTTTGCAGTGAATGAATAATTGTTGCGGCCTCGGCGGAATTCAACACCAGTGACGACCACGTGTTATTTATTTTCAACTATTATCATTAGGGTTTTTTCAAGAGGGGGGCCATGTTTTTAATCCAATTTAATATTTTTATTTATTTTAAACATATGTATTTGACCTGTATTTGTACTGGCCTGCAGTAAAATTGATATCCATTGACCGTGTAATATATCTTCGGCCACATAATCTCTTGATCTTTTTCTGTCCGGTGAATGCCTAATGTTTGGGGCCTGTAGTCCAGTGGCCTAGAGTACCATTTTTATCCATTGACCACATAATTTACCTCGAGCCACATAATCAGAATTTCTTTTATATCAGGTGAATGCCTAATTTTTAAGGCCCGTACTCGCGTGGCCTAAAATAAAAAAATTCTAGTTTCCGACAGTGCACATTTCAGATAATTTTCCTTTAAGACGCCAAAAATTGTCGGCTGATTAAGACACATATTTTTTGTTGGTATTTTTGTCATTGAGTATGTCACTGTTGTGGGACTATTTGTGTGCGTCTACAAATTATTTGGTGGCTGCAAATATGAGCTGAAGGTTTTGTAGGTTTGCCTGCCATTTAAGTGAATGGGGGCCTCCTCGAACTTGCGGTTCGCGAACATTTGATCGCGTTTCCACAATCGTGTTTGCGAACAGTCCCGGTCGATCTTCGTCCATCTCGACACCTGGCAAAACATGCCAAACGGACACACTTAACATATGCTCTACTCTTCATTTGCATCATGCTGAGTATGGATCCATAGAAAACAAACAGGACCTGTACTCCACATACAGAAGTATTGCTGCATGTTCTGTGCTTTGTGTTAATGTTTAGGTTCCATTTAAGACTTATTACATTTTTTTATACGATCCTCAAGCAACCAAAGACAACCATAGCCTCTGTAGTGGTACTCTTTAGTATATAAGTCAAACTATGTACTGTTTGTTAAGAAGGAATGCCTGCTCTTGAAATTTTGATCTACATATACGCTCTAAGAGCCAGAAAGTGTCGGTCTTGATATCCCCTTGTGGCTCGCCAAAATACGTAAGAAATGATTATATATAAATATATATTAAATATGTACAATATATATACAAACCGGATTCCCAAAAAGTTGGGACACTATACAAATCGTGAATAAAAACTGAATGCAATGATGTGGAGGTGCCAACTTCTAATATTTTATTCAGAATAGAACATAAATCACGGAAAAAAAAGTTTAAACTGAGAAAATTTACCATTTTAAGGGAAAAATATGTTGAATCGGAATTTCATGGTGTCAACAAATCCCCCAAAAGTTGGGACAAGGCCATTTTCACCACTGTGTGGCATCTCCCCTTCTTCTTACAACACTCAACAGACGTCTGGGGACCAAGGAGACCAGTTTCTCAAGTTTAGAAATAGGAATGCTCTCCCATTCTTGTCTAATACAGGCCTCTAAGTGTTCAATCGTCTTGGGCCTTGTTTGTTGCACCTTCCTCTTTATGATGCGCCAAATGTTCTCTATAGGTGAAAGATCTGGACTGCAGACTAGCCATTTCAGTACCCAGATCCTTCTCCTACGCAGCCATGATGTTGTGATTGATGCAGAATGTGGTCTGGCATTATCTTGTTGAAAAATGCAGGGTCTTCCCTGAAAGAGATGACATCTGGATGGGAGCATATGTTGTTCTAGAACCTGAATATATTTTTCTGCATTGATGGTGCCTTTCCAGACATGCAAGCTGCCCATGCCACATGCACTCATGCAACCCCATACCATCAGAGATGCAGGCTTCTGAACTGAGCGTTGATAACAATTTGGGTTGTCCTTGTCCTCTTTGGTCCGGATGACATGGCGTCCCAGATTTCCAAAAAGAACTTCGAATTGTGACTCGTCTGACCACAGAACAGTCTTCCATTTTGCCACACTCCATTTTAAATGATCCCTGGCCCAGTGAAAATGCCTGAGCTTGTGGATCTTGATTAGAAATAGCTTCTTCTTTGCACTGTAGAGTTTCAGCTGGCAACGGCGGATGGCAAGGTGGATTGTGTTCACTGACAATGGTTTCTGGAAGTATTCCAGAGCCCATTCTGTGATTGCCTTTACAGTAGCATTCCTGTTTGTGGTGCAGTGTTGTTTAAGGGTTTGGAGATCACGGGCATCCAGTATGGTTTTACGGCCTTGACCCTTACTCACAAAGATTGTTCCAGATTCTCAGAATCTTCGGATGATGTTATGCACAGTTGATGATGATAGATGCAAAGTCTTTGCAATTTTTCACTGGGTAACACCTTTCTGATATTTCTCCACTATCTTTCTGCGCAACATTGTGGGAATTGGTGATCCTCTACCCATTTTGGCTTCTGAGAGACACTGCCACTCTGAGAAGCTCTTTTTATACCCAATCATGTTGCCAATAGTGTTGAGCGTGATTATTCGAAATGCGAATATTTTTCTCGAATATCGCGATTTCGAGATTTCGCGAATATTTAGAATATAGTGCTATATATTTGCGAAATCGAATATTCGTTTTTTTTTGTTTTTTTTAAATGCTCCATTCAGTGCCTGTTGTCGTGCTCACGGAGCGTCCCCATCACCATGGGGACGCTCCATATACTATAATGTACTGTCGGATTAGAGAATTACGTTGAAATCAACATGCGTTTATTTCGTGTTATATTATTCACATCGCAATTTCAGCTTAGCACTACTATGTTCCATATATGTGTATTTTACGAAATCTCGTACTATTGCTCTAATTTCGTCTTTTTGAATATTCGTAATATTCTAAAAGACGAAGTTAGAGCAATATTACGAAATTTCGTAAAATACCCATATATATTGTAATTTAGCTAATATAGTGCTATAATAATTTTTTTTTTCTTTAATTTTTTCTTCCCTCTTCTGAACTTAAGTTTTGTAAAATATGTACACTGTTAAAAAAATTAAAATAGCAGTATATTAGCTAAATTACAATATATATGTGTATTTTACGAAATTTTGTAATATTGCTCTAACTTCGTATTTTAGAATATGACGAATATTCTAAAAGACGAAGTTAGAGCAATAGTACGAAATTTCGCAAAATACACATATATGGAATATAGCAGTGCTAAGCTGAAATCGCGATGCGAATAATATAACACGAAATAATCGCATGTTGATTACTACTTTGTACTGCCATAGTCCATCAGTTGAAATTGCCATGCGATGAATATAACTCGAAGTATAGTACTGCTATATTCCATATTCGCCGAATATGAACTATAGCAGTACAAAGTAGAAATCAACATGCGATTATTTCGTGTTATATTATTCGCATCGCGATTTCAGCTTAGCACTGCTATATTCCATATATGTGTATTTTGCGAAATTTCGTACTATTGCTCTAACTTCGTCTTTTAGAATATTCGTCATATTCTAAAATACGAAGTTAGAGCAATATTACGAAATTTTGTAAAATACACATATATATTGTAATTTAGCTAATATACTGCTATTTAAATTTTTTTAACAGTGTACATATTTTACAAAACTTAAGTTCAGAAGAGGGAAGAAAAAATTAAAGAAAAAAAAATTTATTATAGCACTATATTAGCTAAATTACAATATATATGGGTATTTTACGAAATTTCGTAATATTGCTCTAACTTCGTCTTTTAGAATATAACGAATATTCGAAAAGACGAAGTTAAAGCAATAGTACGAAATTTCGTAAAATACCATTGACTTATACTGTTATAATAGAAAAAAGATTTTTTCGCAACATGCGATTAAATTAATCGCATATTATTCGCGAAAATTTTAATAATTACGAATATTCGATTTCGACGAATATGACTCGAATATTCGCGAAATATCGCGAAATCGAATATGGCACCTCCCGCTCATCACTAGTTGCCAATTGACCTCATTAGTGTTAATTGGTCTTCCAGCTCTTCGTTATGCTCAAATTTACTTTTTCCAGCCTCTTATTGCTACTTGTCCCAACTTTTTGGGGATTTGTTGACACCGTGAAAATTTTTATCAATGTATTTTTCCTTTAAAATGATACATTTACTCGGATTAAACGTTTGATCTGTCATCTACGTTCTATTACAAATAAAATATTGACATTTGCCATCTCCACATCATTGCATTCAGTTTTTATTCACAATTTGTTCAGTGTCCCAACTTTTTGGGAATCCGGTTTGTAATACACCCTCTTACTGGGTCTGATTCAAAGGTTGGATGGAATAAATGAGACACAAGAGTGAGCGTATAAAAATGTATATTGTATAGTGTGGAAAATTTATATTACAGTTGTTATTGAGTTTATATAGAGTTACAGTAGAACAAAAATAAATACAGTACATGTTATTTATAGAGAGATTACAACCAGAGAGAGATAACAATAGTCACAATTACTTACAATTCCAGGATACAATATAATGCTATTATAACTTTAAAATTCCTTACAGTTTATAGTTATCACACATGGGCCTCCAATCCTCGTATCTCCTCTGCCCTCTCCAGTCCTCTCTTCCTTGCAGCTCCCCAGTTCCTTCCGGACTCCCAAGCTCCATCCAGCCTATCCTCCTCCAGCTTCCTCCCAAGCTTCCAGCCTCCCCCATGCCCAAAGCATGGATCTTCTATCCCTTGAAAGTTATCAACACCCCCCTCCTTGTTAGCGCTCCATATCAGTTATCCGAGAGTCTGTGGGCCTTCCCAGAAACTGAATAATGGTCAACCAGTTATTTTACCATTTTATAAGACTTTGCTCTTATTCACACATTTTGGGTCCCGTTTTTTCTCTACTAATCAGCATATGTAAGAGATACAGGATCTTCCAAGACCGTTATCTGTGAGAATCAGAGTAAGACAAAAGCAGCTAGATACATATTAATAAAGTATATACACCATTTACCCATACAGTCACCTACCCGGTTCTGTCTGATTCACACAAATATATCCCTCATAATCTATAAAATATATTGCAACATAAGGCCCCCTGCACACGGCCGTGTTTCACAGCCGTGTGCGGGCCGTGGAACCGCGGCCTGGATCCCTCCTGAGAGCTGGAGCGCACGGCGTCACTGGTTGCTATGACGCCGTGCGCTCCCTGCTGCCGCCGCAATACAGTAATACACTGGTATGATCTATACCAGTGTATTACTGTACTGTGCCGGCAGCAGGGAGCGCACGGCGTCATAGCAACCAGTGACGCCGTGCGCTCCTGCTCTCAGGAGGGATCCAGGCCGCGGTTCCACGGCCCGCACACGGCTGTGAAACACGGCCGTGTGCAGGGGGCCTAATGCATATATTATTTCTAAAACCTGTATTTCTTATAGATCCCCCCCCCTCCCCCCGAGGGTGAAAAACTTGCAGAGGAATGAGCACTCTAAATACATAAATATAATCCATAATGATAACTTGATATGAGCATTTTTTGTAATGGGGTTGGCACTGATATTTTGGGGGTTGGGCTGATACCTTTCCTGTTGGAAGTGATAAGATGGAAGTGATAAGAATTACTGAGAGAGACTTAACCTGACAACCATCAATATAATTTCATGTTCTGTGAAGTTAAATTTATGCCTATTAATATTATTCACAGACCCTTCAATGTATTATTTTCTCCATCAGCCACCTTATAAGAACTTGCACCACACAAACATGTTTTTGTCACGGCAAGTGGGGAAAAGAGGAACACTAGGTAAACAAACAGCAACAGATAAACAGACTAGGCTCCCAAAGCTAGGGAGTAGGGAATGGTAACCTCCTAACAATCCCTGAGTCTCTCCCTGACTGCTGACAGTATGAGCAAGTCCTGATAGTGAACAAACTCATACGCTGGAACCTAAGCCCTCCCTGCTGACACTGTGGCAGACCCTAACTTAGAGAGCGGGGAATGAGACAGCCGCTACCTTCCACCGTGAAGGGACCAGCGTCTCTCTGAGACCTAGAAGCAATACACGCACAAAGGAGAAAACAGGAGGACTTAGCTTGCGACGAGCAGGAAGTAGAGGATCCACAAACAACCAGTATAGAACTCCAGAGGGAAAATATCAACCACAAAGTCAGCAGTAAGAGGTGGACTTAAATAGAGCCTCTAAACAGCTAACGAGCAGAACCTGTGGAGAGGTGGGATCATGCCCACAACAACAAACAAAGGAAACACAGAAAGACCTGTCAGATAGACTCACATGCTGCAAGTCTATTTGATCTTCTCAGATCTCTCACAGGGCAGGCAGTGACAGTTTTATATTCAACACAAGAAAGTCCACACTATCTGCTCTTAAATACACTTGTGACCACCACCATTATTCCAGGTCACACTGTTCCTTTAGGCTCCTTTTGGTTATCTGCTAGGATCTCACTTGACTGGGCTTGTTCTTTTATTCAGTGCCACTCACACCATGAAGTCAATTTCACAGCCTTTAGTCCATAACAAAAAACACATTTTGCAAGACATATTTTTGCTCACTGGCCCACTGGTGTTGGAGCAGTCACTATTCAGGTTGAAGCAGAAATGGAAACAAATTTACACACAACCAATGACACATGGTGCAAGATAACTCAAGATACTGATAATTTGATGAATTATTACTAAACTAACCCAAATTAGGGTTTGGTACTACTAGCCAATTGCTAAGGCTGTCAATGTCACCTCTGTCTCAGCACTTCTATCAGCTCCAAGTTTTACTATAAAAACACAGAAAAAAGTTTATCAAAGAAAGAGAGCTCACTTTGGGGAAAGACCTTCAGGAGAGACCTTGTGAAATTTAGAAAACCCATAATGTAGTGTAAGTGTACCATATAATATTGTGTATGTGTTTCATATAATTGCATAACCAACAAAATATAGCGTAATTATAGCTCATGTGTGAGCTACAGACAACCACACAAAAATTTGTTTATTGAGACAGATGTTCCAAAACACACTTAGATGACCAAACAAGTTAAAATAAAAATCCAGGATTAAATGCTGCTTCCTATAACATTATTTTGTCATGAATTACTTTGCTTATATTAAAGGAGCATGCAATCTGTTAAAAAAAAAAATAATAATAATTAAACTTGCTGTCAGTGAAACCAATGTACAAAAAACATAAAAGATATGCAAACTAGTGCACAATCAGAATGCGTGAATGAGGTCGTTCACTGTTTACACCCATCAACACTGTTAGAGAGGAGTGATTGTCCCTAAATACAATCAAGAGAGTGTCACATTTGACTCAGAATGCCAACTCTTTCTTTAACTACAATGCAGGCTTTGGGGAAAAATAAAAGTATGTCTGACTGTATATTACCTTAGTAAATTTAGAGGCTTCTCCTTAAAAAAAAAAAGGTGACAAACAAAAAAAAAACAATACGGAAAGGTCCTCTAATATCTAGTTATTGCCTGCAAGGAAAAATATAGTTAAAACTGCACAACTCCAGATTCTTCTGTAAAATGTATTTTTTTTCCCCGAAAGACAAAACTAGCAAAACATTAATAACAACAAACAGAACCTCCACAAGAGAGTTTAAGATTTTGAGGCCCCCTTCTGCTCTCTTAACACAATTTGTCGATTTTAAACCTCCATTTCTGCTGGTCTTATTTACAGTTTAACTTGCCTTATTTCACTTTCTAGTTTTTGATTTTGGGTCCTGACCACATGAAATGGAACCCAGTAGGAAGGTCTTTGGCAGCCATATTGCCATTGTCTATACTTCCACCATGAGGAAGTATTTTCCCGCTCTTTTCCCCCACATTTTAGGTTCATTCTCTCCAGATTTTTGGACCCTTGCTACATCCTTAATAGTGTAGCAATTTCTTGAAATATGACCAATCTTCCCACAAGTATAACAAGTCCTTTCTTTTTTTGCTAGGCAATACCTTGCAATGTGACCCACTAATCCACATGCAAAGCACTTAACTTTATTGTCATTTTCCTGTAACTCACTAACAGAAAATCTACAATACTTCAAAATATGACCCAGCCGACCACAATAAAAGCATTCTACTGGCTTATACTGAACATAAGGCTTAAATCATGCACCATTTGTATCAAGAGTTCTAACATAAGGCACTTGGACCATGTTCTCCTGTGCCTCACACCTTTCTCTTTTAGATCGATCAACCTGAGTTCTGCTGGAGGAAGCAGTAGGCCCAACAACATGGGTTCCTGCTGCTTTCAGCCTCTCACTAAGCTCCTTATTTTCAACTATTAAACACTATCAGACCCTTTAATGCTTCAATCTCTCTAGTTAGTACTTTTACAAGATCTTCAAAATTTTCTTTTTTATGTCTCATATCTCCATATAACTCATCCAGACACTCAACTTTGTTGTGTAGAATTTCATTTTGCTCCTTTAGCTTTGAATACTGTTCTGCTATACAGCAGGCAGTAAAAACTAGAACACATTTTCCTTCTGACTTTGTGAACTTCTTGACAGAAATTGCATTGGTCACAAAACATTTGGCTTCTAACCAGGGGTCTCTAGAACCCACTATTAAATTTACAATTGTTTTAGTATCCTTGACCTTTGTAATCTTCTTCAAAAAAGCACTTCATGGTAAATTCTACACAAACAACTATTCAACCAACTATACAATCAAAGTTCCCCACTATACAATATTACATTCACGAATGCACCTCACAACTACACTCCAACCTTCTACCTGGCTTGCAAAATTATTTAAGAAATGATTATATATAAATATATATTAAATATATACAATATAGTCTTACTGAGCCTGATTTGGCTTGCTGGCAGTTCTGCCTCCAGTCCACAGCAAGCTTTAGGGGGCCTGTTACTCTAGCATGCGACTCTCAACCCTCCAGCACAGCACAAAACCTAAGATCCCAAAAACAGAGACATCTTGTCACGGTCCCTCCCGTGACAGAGGTGAGAAGATCGGATAGACTTGCTGCACGTGAGGCCACCTGACAGGTCTCTTCTATTCCTATGTATGTTGTTGTTTGGCAGGATATCACCGCTCCTTAGGTGTCGCTCGTTTTCAGTGATGAGGCTCTATTTAGATCCGCCTCACACTGCTGACCATTCGGTTGATAGTTTCTGCTTGGAGTTGCTAATGCAGTTTTTTTTTTTTATCTCCTGCTTCTCCATACATCTCTAAGCTAAGTACTTGTTGCCTTTGTTGTTTCTTATTATCTGGTGTGTGTTGTTTCTAGGCCTCAGGGAGACGCAGGTTCCTTAATTTGCGAAGGAACCAGCTGTCTCATCCACTGCTACCTATCCTAGGGCTTGTAAGTTTTAGCGGGGTTTTAGGGATCCGGTGTATGAGTATTTCCACCATCAGGACCTGCTCATACTGGCAGGAGTTAGGGAAAGGCCTAGGGATTAGTAGGAGGTCACAATCCCTCTTCCTTAGTTTTTGAGGCATAGATTGTTGTCTATTCGTTCTGGTGTGTATTTGGTGTTTTCCCTTCCCCTTAACCTGTGACGCGTCTCTGCTGAGCCCAGCTGCCTATTTAAGGACAGCCAGGTGCTGCCACTTAAACTCTGGTCTGGTATTTGACCTCACCTGACTGGAAACCAGCCCAGCTGCACATGCTGGGAGGAAAATACCTGCTTTGCCAGACACAACCCCTCACTGTATCACAGGAGTTACAGTAGAACACAAATAAATATTATATATAGAGAGATTACAACCAAAGAGAGATAACAATAATCACAATTACTTACAATTCCAGGATAAAATATAATGCTATTTTAACATTATTCCTTACAGTTTATAGTTAACACACATGGGCCTCTGTGACGGACTAAATCGTCAATGGGGCTGCTGGAGAAGCCTGAGGGCCAGCCTACTTCATACGGACTATGGACCCAGAACTATGAAGACCCCCTCAGACCTTTTGGGGTTACAAGAAACTCTGAACCCTGATTTATATGTGGAATTTATATGACACATATTTCCTATTGCCCATTAAAGGTGCAGGGTATGAATTTGGCAACACAAAAAGGGCTTAACTCTGCACTGAGACTCCCACTGATTGTGTTTGTGATGTGATTAAGATAGCTGACTCTAGGAGCAGCCAACTATTAGATGAGTAGATCACCCTATGACACTCACATGTGTCTTCTCTTTCTCTATTCATTCATTACAGAGGGAAAGCACCCCTAACTCCAATGGTGCAGATGGGACCGTAGTCTCTGCACTAGGCCTACTGGGATGCTGGATGGCCAGTACAGTTCCCCAACCAACCCCGCAGGAATGCCAGAAGGAGGCGGAAAACGATCCCTCCTCTCCACAGCCGATCCGCAACAAGATCCTGAGGGTAGGAT
This sequence comes from Bufo gargarizans, assembly GCF_014858855.1. Taxonomy (NCBI): domain Eukaryota; kingdom Metazoa; phylum Chordata; class Amphibia; order Anura; family Bufonidae; genus Bufo; species Bufo gargarizans. The sequence continues at coordinate 416,665,447 of NC_058081.1, forward strand.
TCCCTGACCCAATCCCAGTGGAAGAGCTGGCATCTGGACAGAGCACAGTCAGCCTCTGCCCTCCCCTATCCTCTTGTCCAGAGGCTGATTCCCCACATTCTACCTCAGTGGAAGAGCTGGCATCTGGGCAGAGCGCCGTTGGCCTCTGCCCACCAAGTACCCACAGCTCCAAGCTAGAGAACAATGCAGCAAGGAGTAACAGACACACATTCAACAGCTGGGGACATACAGAACATATCCAGGCCCCAGAGTTCAACAGGACCAGTGTTTGTTTATGGGTGGACTACTCGACTAACTCAGGAACCGTCCGACAGGAGGTCAGGTACCTGGTTTATCTACTGTTGGGAGGGGAGAAATATGACGGACTAAATCGTCACTGGGGCTGCTGGAGAAGCCTGAGGGCCAGCCTCCTTCCTACGGACCCAGAACTATGGAGACCCTCTCAGACCTTTTGGGGTTACAAGGAACTATGAACCCGGATTTATGTGTGGAATTTATATGACACATATTTCCTATTGCCCATTAAAGGTGCAGTGTGTGAATTCAGCAACACAAAACAGGCTTAACTCTGCACTGAGACTCCACTGATTGTGTTAGTGATGGGATTAAGATAGCTGACTCTAGGAGCAGCCAACTCCTAGATGAGTAGATCACTCTATGAAACACTCAGGAGATAATCCCATCACATGTGTCTTCTCTTCCATTCATTATGGAGTGGGGGGAGATGTCTGTTTGCATGTTGTTCAAGGTTGATTGCGTTCTTGAACTGCATATATATTGAGTTGGTCTTCAATAAAGTGAGTTCCTTTTTACCTTCAACATAGAGCCTTGTCTTATGTGTGTGGGGATTGCTATATGCTATATACTCCCCTGGCTATAATCCCTAGCTCTTGTAAGAGCTGTTCCTGTTCCTTGTTCCTGTGGTGGTTACAGTGTCGAGCAGAGTGCTTTGAGTCCTCGGGAAGCACTAGGAGCATCCATCAACGGAGGTACCCAGTCGGGGTGCCAGGAGATCCATTACAGCCTCCAATCCTCACCTCTCCTCTGCCCTCTCCAGTCCTCTCTTCCTTGCAGCCACTCCCCCCCCCCCCAAGTTCCTTCCAGCCTCTCCTCTTCCAGCTTCCTTCCAAGATACTAGGCTCCCCCATGCACAAAGCATGAATCTTTTATCCCTTGAAAGAAATCAACCCCCGTCCTTTTCAGTGCCCCATATCGGTTATCCGAGAGTCTGTGGGCCTTCCCATAAACTGAATACTGGTCAACCAGTTATTTTACCATTTTATAACAATTTGCTTTTATTCACACATTTTGGTTACCTTTTCATCTCTACCAATCAACATATTTAAAAGATATAGGATCCTCCAAGACCTTTACCTATTGAGAATCAGAGTAGGACAAAATGAGCTAGATACAATACTACTGTACTGTATAGACACCATTTACCATGCAGTCACCTAGCCGTCTCTCTCTAAATTATATGGAGCAGAAGTGGAGAAAAGAAAAAAGAAGGAGGTTATCCAAAAGCTACAAGGGACTGTGCTTTGTCCCTGAAGTAAAGGATAGAGCAGGGGCGCCACCAGGACCGTAGGATGAAGGGATTGAAAAAAAGGATATAGTCAGATGGAGAGGCTGCTCTGGTGTAGGACAAAGCTAAACACCACAGAGAAGTCGAGATAGATCAGTAAAGGGTAGGGAACAGGGGGTGGTCACCCACCCCGAGTGTCACACCGGTCACTGTGAAAAAGTAGCGCCAAACTCTCAAAAGACAGAGTATAAGTAAGTGATGGTGTTGGTTAATCGATGAGGTAATCAAAAATCACCAACCACAGGTGCTAGAGACTGGTAAGTAGGGCATAGTGGTGGGTTGGCAAAAGGTACAAGAATAAGGTGACTCTTGTAATAGTATTAGGTCAAATCATGCAACACTAAAATGGAATAAAATATAGATGCATAAAAAGGAATTCTACAGGAATGTTAAAAACATAGAAATAATAATAAAAGTAAAATCATTGGTAAAAATCCACTCGCTTCACAGTGGGGTCGCCACCAGGATAAACTCAAGACACCAGTGGCAAGTCACCCCCCTAAGCCGGGATCACGTGTAGGTTGTTAGAGGTTGACGTCTACGCCCTGGGCGTACAGCCTGGTTGGTAAAGCAGCAGACAAATCCAGACGTGTGCAATCAATCCTCTTTATTGGTAAAATGTACGGCTCAGCGTGTTTCAGGGGTCATAATACCCCCTTCATGAAGAGCAGAATATGGAATAGACATAATGTATGGGCTTTAAATACATGTGGGTGTGCCGTTTTGGCACCAAACAACAGTGGGTGGAGTTACAGGAAATGACATCATCCTTATGGTAACTGAGGTAAAAGCTGTTTTAAAATAAAAATGAATTGGTGGGACTTGTGATATGTATGAAGATAAATACAAATATATAACTGCCCTCAGGTCAAGGTATAACTTTGTTTATCTCTAAGTTTCTAAGGTCACCTACCGCACAACCGGATGTCGGGTAGGTGGAATGCACCATGCGTTCCACCATGCCTACATCCGGAACGGAGCAAGTCACTGTAGTCGAGGTAGGTGGAACGTAAAGATGCACTCCACCGAGTACATATCCGGAACAAGGGTGCCGGAAGTTGGCCTGTGGAACGCAAAGGTGTCCAACCGCGCTGCAGATGGATTCACATCATCGGAAGTGTCGTCGCTAGAGTTGATCGAACACCTGGATGTTCGGGTTCGAGAAGTTCGGCCGAACTTCCTGGAAATGTTCGGGTTCGGGATCCGAACCCGATCCGAACTTCGTCCCGAACCCGAACCCCATTGAAGTCAATGGGGACCCGAACTTTTCGGCACTAAAAAGGCTGTAAAACAGCCCAGGAAAGGGCTAGAGGGCTGCAAAAGGCAGCAACATGTAGGTAAATCCCCTGCAAACAAATGTGGGTAGGGAAATTAATAAAAATAAAAATAAAATAAATAAAAATTAACCAATATCAATTGGAGAGAGGTCCTATAGCAGAGAATCTGGCTTCACGTCACCCAGCACTGTAACAGTCCATTGTCATAAATTTAGGCCCCGGCACCCACGCAGAGGAGAGAGGTCCCGTAACAGAGAATCTGGCTTCATGTCAGCAGAGAATCAGTCTTCATGTCATAGCAGAGAATCATGCTTCACGTCACCCAGCACTGTAACAGTCCATTGTCATAAATTTAGGCCCCGGCACCCAGGCAGAGGAGAGAGGTCCCGTAACTGAGAATCTGGCTTCATGTCAGCAGAGAATCAGTCTTCATATCATAGCAGAGAATCATGCTTCACGTCACCCAGCACTGTAACAGTGTCATGGTCTTACCTTCTTGCTGTTCTCCTTCGTTTGACATATGCTGGCGGCCATCTTGGTTTCTGGGTTTCTTGTAGCCTCCCACCCTGCGGCTTCTCCTTCCCACTGGGAGGAGCTGGATGCCTAGCTCATATATATAGGAGGTCTGTGGCTTCAGTTCCTTGCTTGGTCCTCCTGTGTTCACATGCTTCTAAGACTGCTGCTGCTTCTGGTTCCTGATCCTGGCTTTGTCTGACTACCCTGCTGGTTCCTGATCCAGGCTTCGTCTGACTACCCTGCTGGTTCCTGATCCAGGCTTCGTCTGACTACCCTTCTGGTTCCTGATCTCTGGCTTCGCAAGACCCTGCTTCGGTTTAGCCATCCGTTTGGACTTTTGCCTCACAGCTTGATTTTCAATAAAGCCTTCTTATATCCACTTATCTCTTGTTGTACGTCTGGTTCATGGTTCCATGACATTAGGACCAAGCCATGAATTCTGACGGTACAGGGCCATCCTCACAACCTACGCTGGTTGCCAGACTTGATCAGCAGGATCACCTGTTGGGTCGGTTCGCTGTGGCATTGCAAACCCTGCTTGAACGCACGGCTCATTTAGCTTCCGTTGCCGATGGGTCGGTTGTCGCTCCTGGGCCCGCTCCTACTGCCGCTCCGGTTGTTGCGCCAGAGTCTACCCCGACACCTGTTGCTGCGCCTGCGGTGTTTCGGGGTATGACCGGTTCTGCCCCCCTTCCACAGCGCTTTGGGGGAGAGCCAACTCAGTGCCGAGGTTTCCTTAACCAGGTGGGCATTTATTTCGAGTTGCTGCCACATGCCTTTCCTACTGAGAGATCAAAGGTGGGCTTCTTGATCTCGCTGCTCTCGGACAAGGCCTTGGCCTGGGCCAGCCCTTTATGGGAGAACAACAATCCGGTGGTTGCCGAGTTTTCCGGTTTTGTTGCTTCTCTTCGGAAGGTATTCGATGTGCCGGCTCGTGCTGCCTCTGCTGCGAAGCTCCTTATGTCCATAAGACAGGGTTCACGATCCGTAGCTGAATACGCCATTGAGTTTCGTACCCTGGCAGCAGAGGTGGGCTGGAATAATGAGGCTCTGGCCGCTCGAGGCCATCCGAGCTTTTGAGGCTCTAAAGTCCGCCTTTGTGTCGGCTCCGATTCTGTCGCATCCCAACCCTGGGTTGCCTTTTGTCCTCGAGGTGGACGCGTCTGAGACGGGAGTAGGCGCCCTTCTGTCTCAGCGTAGAACACCAGAGGGTCCTCTGCTTCCTTGTGGGTTTTACTCCCGGAAACTGTCTTCCGCGGAGTGCAACTATCAGATTGGTGACAGGGAGTTATTGGCCATCGTGCAGGCCCTTAAAGAATGGAGGCACTTGCTCGAGGGCTCGGTGGTTCCGGTTCTCATCCTGACGGACCACAAGAATCTGACCTACCTCTCTGAGGCCAAGAGATTGACACCACGTCAGGCCAGATGGGCTCTGTTCTTGTCACGTTTTAATTACGTGGTCTCCTACCTACCCGGTTCCAAGAACATCAGAGCGGATGCCTTATCACGGCAGTACTCCGAGCTGTCCGGGGAGGAGTCGATTCCGACTTCGGTCATACCTCCGAATCAGATCCTGGCCGCCATTCGCACCAGCCTGACCTCTCCCCTGGGTGAGCAGATTTTGGCTGCTCAATCTGGTGCTCCCTCTGGGAGACCCAACGGCAGATGTTTTGTGCCTGAGGAGTTGCGCACTCGGTTGTTGCGAACCTACCATAACTCCAAGGCCGCGGGGCATCCTGGAAAGAATCAGCTGTCATGGGCTGTTTCACGTCTGTTCTGGTGGCCTTCTCTACGTTCCGACATCGCCGCATATGTAGCGGCATGCTCCGTTTGTGCCCAGAGTAAATCCCCTCGGCACCGTCCGTTGGGCCTTTTGCAACCCATAGCCACCGGGGAGCGTCCATGGTCACACCTGGGGATGGATTTCATTGTGGACCTCCCTGCATCCCGAGGCCATACGGTCATTCTCATGATTGTGGATCGGTTTTCCAAAATGTGCCACTCTGTTCCTCTCAAGAAGTTACCCTCTGCACGAGAGTTGGCCACGATTTTTGCCAGGGAGGTCTTCCGGTTGCACGGTTTGCCCAAGGAGATTGTGTCGGATCGGGGGAGTCAGTTTGTGTCCAGGTTCTGGCGCTCCTTTTGCTCCCAGTTGGGGATTCATCTCTCTTTCTCCTCGGCCTACCACCCTCAGTCCAATGGGGCCGCAGAACGGTCCAATCAGGCCTTGGAGCAATTCCTTCGTTGCTATGTCTCCGATCACCAAGACAATTGGGTTGACCTCCTGCCTTGGGCTGAGTTTGCCAGGAACACGGCGGTGAACTCTTCCTCTGGGACGTCTCCCTTCATGGCCAATTATGGGTTCCAACCTGCCGTGTTACCGGAGGTATTCTCTCCCCAGGATATTCCGGCTGTGGAGGATCACCTTTCCGTCCTACGTGCTTCTTGGGTACAGATCCAGAGGTCCCTTGAGGTCTCTGCGCAGCGCCAGAGACTCCAGGCTGATCGCAGACGAGCGCCCGCTCCTTCCTACCAGGTCGGAGACCGCGTATGGTTGTCCACCCGCAACCTCAACCTTCGAGTGCCCACTCCCAAGCTGGCGCCTCGCTTTGTTGGTCCCTTCCGAGTGCTTCGCAGGGTAAACCCGGTAGCCTATGCCCTTGCGCTTCCTCCTGGCATGCGGATCTCCAACGTGTTTCATGTCTCCCTGTTGAAGCCACTGGTGTGTAATCGTTTCACTTCCTCGGTTCCTCGGCCTCGGTTCCTCGGCCTCGTCCGGTCCAAGTGGGCAATCGTGAGGAGTATGAGGTGAGCAATATCCTGGACTCACGCCTGGTCCGCGGTCGGGTGCAGTTTTTGGTCCATTGGCGTGGTTATGGTCCAGAGGAGCGTTCCTGGGTTCCCTCCGCAGATGTCCATGCTCCTGCCTTGCTCCGAGCCTTCCACGCACGCTTCCCTCAGAAACCGTTCTTTACTCCGCGGAGGAGGGGCCCTTGAGGGGGAGGTACTGTCATGGTCTTACCTTCTTGCTGTTCTCCTTCGTTTGACATGTGCTGGCGGCCATCTTGGTTTCTGGGTTTCTTGTAGCCTCCCACCCTGCGGCTTCTCCTTCCCACTGGGAGGAGCTGGATGCCTAGCTCATATATATAGGAGGTCTGTGGCTTCAGTTCCTTGCTTGGTCCTCCTGTGTTCACATGCTTCTAAGACTGCTGCTGCTTCTGGTTCCTGATCCTGGCTTCGTCTGACTACCCTGCTGGTTCCTGATCCAGGCTTCGTCTGACTACCCTGCTGGTTCCTGATCCAGGCTTCGTCTGACTAACCTGCTGGTTCCTGATCAAGGCTTCGTCTGACTACCCTTCTGGTTCCTGACCTCTGGCTTTGCAAGACCCTGCTTCGGTTTAGCCATCCGTTTGGACTTTTGCCTCACAGCTTGATTTTCAATAAAGCCTTCTTATTTCCACTTATCTCTTGTTGTACGTCTGGTTCATGGTTCCATGACAAACAGTCCAATTGTCATAAATTTAGGCCCCGGCACCCACGCAGAGGAGAGAGGTCCCGTAACAGAGAATCTGGCTTCATGTCAGCAGAGAATCAGTCTTCATGTCATAGCAGAGAATCATGCTTCACGTCACCCAGCACTGTAACAGTCCATTGTCATAAATTTAGGCCCCGGCACCCATGCAGAGGAGACAGGTCCCGTAACTGAGAATCTGGCTTCATGTCAGCAGATAATCAGTCTTCATATCATAGCAGAGAATCATGCTTCACGTCACCCAGCACTGTAACAGTCCTATTGTCATAAATTTAGGCCCCGGCACCCACGCAGAGGAGAGAGGTCCCGTAACAGAGAATCTGGCTTCATGTCAGCAGAGAATCTGGCTTCATATCATAGCAGAGTATCATGCTTCACGTCACCCAGCACTGTAACAGTCCATTGTCATTACTTTAGGCCCCGGCACCCACGCAGAGGAGAGAGGTCCCGTAACAGAGAATCTGGCTTCATGTCAGCAGAGAATCAGTCTTCATATCATAGCAGAGAATCATGCTTCACGTCACCCAGCACTGTAACAGTCCATTGTCATAAATTTAGGCCCCGGCACCCACGCAGAGGAGAGAGGTCCCGTAACAGAGAATCTGGCTTCATGTCAGCAGAGAATCAGTCTTCATATCATAGCAGAGAATCATGCTTCACGTCACCCAGCACTGTAACAGTCCATTGTCATAAATTTAGGCCCCGGCACCCAGGCAGAGGAGAGAGGTCCCGTAACAGAGAATCTGGCTTCATGTCAGCAGAGAATCAGTCTTCAAATCATAGCAGAGAATCATGCTTCACGTCACCCAACATTGGAACAGTCCATTGTCAGATATTTAGGCCCCGGCACCCAGGCATAGGAGAGAGGTCCCGTAACAGAGAATCTGGCTTCATGTCAGCAGAGAATCAGTCTTCATATCATAGCAGAGAATCATGCTTCACGTCACCCAGCACTGTAACAGTCCATTGTCATAAATTTAGGCCCCGGCACCCAGGCAGAGGAGAGAGGTTCCGTAACAGAGAATCTGGCTTCATGTCAGCAGAGAATCAGTCTTCATATCATAGCAGAGAATGATGCTTCACGTCACCCAGCACTGTAACAGTCCATTGTCATAAATTTAGGCCCCGGCACCCAGGCAGAGGAGAGAGGCCCCGTAACAGAGAATCTGGCTTCATGTCAGCAGAGAATCAGTCTTCATATCATATCAGAGAATCATGCTTCACGTCACCCAACATTGGAACAGTTCATTGTCAGATATTTAAGCCCCGGCACCCAGGCAGAGGAGAGAGGTCCGGTAACAGAGAATCTGGCTTCATGTCAGCAGAGAATCAGTCTTCATATCATAGCAGAGAATCATGCTTCACCTCATCCAACATTGGAACAGTCCATTGTCATATATTTAGGCCCAGGCACCCAGGCAGAGGAGAGAGGTCCCTTAACAGAGAATCTGGCTTCATGTCAGCAGAGAATCAGTCTTCATATCATAGCAGAGAATCATGCTTCACGTCACCCAGCACTGTAACAGTCCTATTGTCATAAATCTAGGCCCCTGCACCCACGCAGAGGAGAGAGGTGCCGTAACAGAGAATCTGGCTTCATGTCAGCAGAGAATCTGGCTTCATATCATAGCAGAGTATCATGCTTCACGTCACCCAGCACTGTAACAGTCCATTGTCATAAATTTAGGCCCCGGCACCCACGCAGAGGAGAGAGGTCCCGTAACAGAGAATCTGGCTTCATGTCAGCAGAGAATCAGTCTTCATATCATAGCAGAGAATCATGCTTCACGTCACCCAACATTGGAACAGTTCATTGTCAGATATTTAAGCCCCGGCACCCAGGCAGAGGAGAGAGGTCCGGTAACAGAGAATCTGGCTTCATGTCAGCAGAGAATCAGTCTTCATATCATAGCAGAGAATCATGCTTCACGTCACCCAGCACTGTAACAGTCCATTGTCATAAATTTAGGCCCCGGCACCCAGGCACAGGAGAGAGGTCCCGTAACAGAGAATCTGGCTTCATGTCAGCAGAGAATCAGTCTTCATATCATAGCAGAGAATCATGCTTCACGTCACCCAACATTGGAACAGTCCATTGTCAGATATTTAGGCCCCGGCACCCAGGCATAGGAGAGAGGTCCCGTAACAGAGAATCTGGCTTCATGTCAGCAGAGAATCAGTCTTCATATCATAGCAGAGAATCATGCTTTACGTCACCCAACAATTGGAACAGTCCATTGTCGGATATTTAGGCCCAGGCAACCAGGCAGAGGATAGAGGTTCCGTAACAGAGAATCTGGCTTCATGTCAGCAGAGAATCAGTCTTCATATCATAGCAGAGAATCATGCTTCACGTCACCCAACATTGGAACAGTCCATTGTCATATATTTAGGCCCCGGCACCCAGGCAGAGGAGAGAGGTCCCGTAACAGAGAATCTGGCTTCATGTCAGCAGAGAATCAGTCTTCATATCATAGCAGAGAATCATGCTTCACGTCACCCAACATTGGAACAGTTCATTGTCAGATATTTAAGCCCCGGCACCCAGGCAGAGGAGAGAGGTCCCGTAACAGAGAATCTGGCTTCATGTCAGCAGAGAATCAGTCTTCATATCATAGCAGAGAATCATGCTTCACGTCACCCAGCACTGTAACAGTCCATTGTCATAAATTTAGGCCCAGGCACCAGGCAGAGGAGAGAGGTCCCTTAACAGAGAATCTGGCTTCATGTCAGCAGAGAATCAGTCTTCATATCATAGCAGAGAATCATGCTTCACGTCACCCAACAATTGGAACAGTCCATTGTCGGATATTTAGGCCCAGGCAACCAGGCAGAGGATAGAGGTTCCGTAACAGAGAATCTGGCTTCATGTCAGCAGAGAATCAGTCTTCATATCATAGCAGAGAATCATGCTTCACGTCACCCAACATTGGAACAGTCCATTGTCATATATTTAGGCCCCGGCACCCAGGCAGAGGAGAGAGGTCCCGTAACAGAGAATCTGGCTTCATGTCAGCAGAGAATCAGTCTTCATATCATAGCAGAGAATCATGCTTCACGTCACCGAACATTGGAACAGTTCATTGTCAGATATTTAAGCCCCGGCACCCAGGCAGAGGAGAGAGGTCCGGAAACAGAGAATCTGGCTTCATGTCAGCAGAGAATCAGTCTTCATATCATAGCAGAGAATCATGCTTCACGTCACCCAGCACTGTAACAGTCCATTGTCATAAATTTAGGCCCCGGCACCAGGCAGAGGAGAGAGGTCCCTTAACAGAGAATCTGGCTTCATGTCAGCAGAGAATCAGTCTTCATATCATAGCAGAGAATCATGCTTCACGTCACCCAACAATTGGAACAGTCCATTGTCGGATATTTAGGCCCAGGCAACCAGGCAGAGGATAGAGGTCCCGTAACAGAGAATCTGGCTTAATGTCAGCAGAGAATCAGTCTTCATATCATAGCAGAGAATCATGCTTCACCTCATCCAACATTTGAACAGTCCATTGTCATATATTTAGGCCCAGGCACCCAGGCAGAGGAGAGAGGTCCCATAACAGAGAATCTGGCTTCATGTCAGCAGAGAATCAGTCTTCTTGTCATAGCAGAGAATCATGCTTTATGTCACCCAACACTGGAACAGTCCATTGTCAGATATTTAGGCCCAGGCAACCAGGCAGAGGAGAGAGGTCCCGTAACAGAGAATCTGGCTTCATGTCAGCAGAGAATCAGTCTTCATATCATAGCAGAGAATCATGCTTCACGTCACCCAACATTGGAACAGTCCATTGTCATATATTTAGGCCCCGGCACCCAGGCAGAGGAGAGAGGTCCCGTAACAGAGAATCTGGCTTCATGTCAGCAGAGAATCAGTCTTCATATCATAGCAGAGAATCAGGCTTCACGTCAGCCACCACTGTAACAGTCCATTGCCATATATTTAGGCCCAGGCACCCAGGCAGAGGAGAGAGGTCCCGTAACAGATAATCTGGCTTTATGTCAGCAGAGAATCAGTCTGCATGTCATAGCAGAGAATCAGGCTTCACGTCAGCCACCACTGTAACAGTCCATTGTCATATATTTAGGCCCAGGCACCCAGGCAGAGGAGAGAGGTCCCATAACAGATAATCTGGCTTTATGTCAGCAGAGAATCAGTCTGCATGTCATAACAGAGAATAATGCTTCACGTCACCCACCATTGGAACAGTCCATTGTCATATATTTAGGCCCGGCACCCAGACAGAGGAGAGGTTCATTCAAATTTGGGTTGCCTCGCAATATAATGGTAAAATGAAAATAAAAATAGGTCTGAATGAGGAAGTGCCCTGGAGTACAATAAAATATGGTTAAGTGGAGGTAGTTAATGTCTAATCTGCACAAGGGATGGAAAGGTCCTGTGGGATTCATGCCTGGTTCATTTTTATGAACGTCAGCTTGTCCACATTGGCTGTAGACAGGCGGCTGCGTTTGTCTGTAATAACGCCCCCTGCAGTGCTGAATACAGGTTCAGACAAAACGCTGGCCGCCGGGCAGGCCAGCACCTCCAAGGCATAAAAGGCTAGCTCTGGCCACGTTTACAATTTAGAGACCCAGAAGTTGAATGGGGCCGAACAATCAGTCAGTACGTGGAGGGGTGTGCACAAGTACTGTTCCACCATGTTAGTGAAATGTTGCCTCCTGCTAACACGTTCCGTATCAGGTGGTGGTGCAGTTAGTTGTGGCGTGTTGACAAAACTTTTCCAAATCTCTGCCATGCTAACTCTGCCCTTCAGAGGAGCTGGCCGTGACACAGCTGCCTTGGCAACCTCTTGCTCCTCCTCTGCCTTGGCCTTACACTTGTTCCCCTGTGACATTTGGGAATGCTCTCAGTAGCGCGTCTACCAACGTGCGCTTGTACTCGCGCATCTTCCTATCACGCTCCAGTGCAGGAAGTAAGGTGGGCACATTGTCTTTGTACCGTGGATCCAGCAGGGTGGCAAACCAGTAGTCCGCACACGTTAAAATGTGGGCAACTCTGCTGTCGTTGCGCAGGCACTGCAGCATGTAGTCGCTCATGTGTGCCAGGCTGCCCAGGGGTAAGGACAAGCTGTCCTCTGTGGGAGGCGCATCGTCATCGTCCTGCGTTTCCCCCCAGCCACGCACCAGTGATGGTCCCGAGCTGCGTTGGGTGCCACCCCGCTGTGACCATGCTTCATCTTCATCCTCCTCCACCTCCTTCTCATCCTGGTCCTCCTCGTCCTCCAGTAGTGGGCCCTGGCTGGCCACATTTGTACCTGGCCTCTGCTGTTGCAAAAACCTCCCTCTGAGTCACTTCGAAGAGAGTGGCCTGAAAGTGCAAAAAATGACCCCTCTTCCTCCTCCTCCTCCTCCTGGGCCACCTCCTCCTCCATCATCGCCCTAAGTGTTTTCTCAAGGAGACATAGAAGTGGTATTGTAACGCTGCTAACGGCATCATCGCCACTGGCCATGTTGGTGGAGTACTCGAAACAGCGCAACAGGGCACACAGGTCTCGCATGGAGGCCCAGTCATTGGTGGTGAAGTGGTGCTGTTCCGCAGTGCGACTGACCCGTGCATGCTGCAGCTGAAACTCCACTATGGCCTACTGCTGCTCGCACAGTCTGGAGTTCCACCTGGTGGGCACGTCGCATATGAGGCGGTGAGCGGGAAGGCCGAAGTTACGCTGTAGCGCAGACAGGCGAGCAGCGGCAGGATGTGAACGCCGGAAGCGCGAACAGACGGCCCGCACTTTATGCAGCAGCTCTGACATGTCGGGGTAGTTGTGAATGAACTTCTGCACCACCAAATTCAGCACAAGCGCCAAGCAAGGGATGTGCGTCAAACCGGCTAGTCCCAGAGCTGCAACAAGATTTCGCCCATTATCGCACACCACCAGCCGGGCTTGAGGCTCACCGGCAGCAACCACTCGTCGGTCTGTTGTTCTATACCCCGCCACAACTCCAGTGCGGTGTGGGGCATGTCCCCCAAACATATGAGTTTCAGAATGGCCTGCTGACGTTTACCCCGGGCTGTGCTGAAGTTGGTGGTGAAGGTGTGTGGCTGACTGGATGAGCAGGTGGAAGAAGAGGAGGAGGAAGCTGAGTATGAGGAGGTGGCAACAGGAGGCAAAGAATCTTGCCCTGCGATCCTTGGCGGCGGAAGGACGTGCGCCAAACAGCTCTCCGCCTGGGGCCCAGCCGCCACTACATTTACCCAGTGTGCAGTTAGGGAGATATAGCATCCCTGGCCGTGCTTACTGGTTCACGTATCTGTGGTTAGGTGGACCTTGCCACAGATGGCGTTGCGCAGTGCACACTTGATTTTATCGGATACTTGGTTGTGCAGGGAAGGCACGGCTCTCTTGGAGAAGTAGTGCCGGCTGGGAACAACATACTGTGGAACAGCAAGCGACATGAGCTGTTTGAAGCTGTCTGTGTCCACCAGCCTAAATGACAGAATTTCATAGGCCAGTAGTTTAGAAATGCTGGCATTCAGGGCCAGGGATCGAGGGTGGCTAGGTGGGAATTTATGCTTTCTCTCAAATGTTTGTGAGATGGAGAGCTGAACGCTGCCATGTGACATGGTTGAGATGCTTGGTGACGGAAGTGGTGGTGTTGGTGGTACATCCCCTGTTTGCTGGGCGGCAGGTGCCAACGTTCCTCCAGAGGCGGAGGAAGAGGCCGAGGCGGCAGCAGCAGAAGAGGCCGAGGCGGCAGCAGCAGAAGAGGTAGCAGGGGGAGCCTGAGTGACTTGCTTGTTTTTAAGGTGTTTACTCCTCTGCAGTTCATGCTTTGCATGCTGGTGCCTGGTCATGCAGGTTGTGCTAAGGTTCAGAACGTTAATGCCTCGCTTCAGGCTCTGATGGCACAGCGTGCAAACCACTCGGGTCTTGTCGTCAGCACATTGTTTGAAGAAGTGCCAGGGAACTCCTTGAAGCTGCCTTTGGGGTGCTCCGTCCCAGATGGCGGCGGTCAGTAGCAGGCGGAGTCTCTTGGCAGCGGGTGTTCTGCTTTTGCCCACTGCTCCCTCTTTTGCTACGCTGTTGGCTCGGTCTCACCACTGCCTCTTTCTCCGAACTGTGAAAGTCAGTGGCACGACCTTCATTCCATGTGGGGTCTAGGACCTCATTGTCCCCTGCATCGTCTTCCACCCAGTCTTGATCCCTGACCTCCTGTTCAGTCTGCACACTGCAGAAAGACGCAGCAGTTGGCACCTGTGTTTCGTCATCATCAGAGACAAGCTGAGGTGGTATTCATATGTCCTCATCATCAGGAAACATAAGTGGTTGTGCGTCAGTGCATTCTATGTCTTCCACCGCTGGGGAAGGGCTAGGTGGATGCCCTTGTGAAACCCTGCCAGCAGAGTCTTCAAACAGCATAAGAGACTGCTGCATAACTTAGACAGTTTCCCTGATATGCATGGGGGTGATGTGACAGAATGATAGGGTTGGTTTTCAGGCGCCATCTGTGCGCTTTCTGCAGAAGACTGGGTGGGAGATAATGTGAACGTGCTGGATCCACTGTCGGCCACCCAATTGACTAATGCCTGTACCTGCTCAGGCCTTACTATCCTTAGAACGGCATTGGGCCCCACCAAATATCGCTGTAAATTCTGGCGGCTACTGGGACCTGAGGTAGTTGGTACACTAGGACGTGTTGATGTGGCAGAGCGGCCACGTCCTCTCCCAGCCCCAGAGGGTCTACTAACACCACCACGACCATGTCCGTGTCCGCGTCCCTTACTAGATGTTTTCCTCATTGTTATCGTTCACCACAACAACAAAAATATTATTTGGCCCAATGTATTGAATTCAAATTCAGGCCTTTTTTTACAGACACCTAACACTATCTGGCTATCTATTTAGGTACCGTATTACACTAATACAGGCACAGCAGTAACCACAGTTTTAGCTGACTATGAATTTGAGGCCTAGTATTTAGGCGCTGGGTGACAGGTATACGTTTACTGACAGAATTAGACTGGGATATGCACAGTAGCGTGTGTGTGAAGTTATTGAGAATGACCCTATCAGCACCTTGATTCTGATATACCCTTTTAGGGATGTATTTAAAGTAGGCCTGATACAGCAGAAACCACTAATTTAGAGAATTGCTAAATTGGGAATTGTATTTCAACCCAGAACAAAAACTGTGCTTTGATGGACACTAAATAACTTGCCCAGCCACAGCAATAACCACAGATTTAGCTGACTAAAAATTTGAGGCCTATTATTTAGGCGCTGGGTGACAGGTGTACGTTTACGGACAGAATTAGACTGGGATATGCACAGTAGCATGTGTGTGAAGTTATTGAGAATGACCCTATCAGCACCTTGATTCTGATATACCCTTTTAGGGATGTATTTAAAGTAGGCCTGATACAGCAGAAACCACTAATTTAGAGAATTGCTAAATTGGGAATTGTATTTCAACCCAGAACAAAAACTGTGCTTTGACGGACACTAAATAACTTGCCCAGCCACAGCAATAACCACAGATTTAGCTGACTATAAATTTGAGGCCTATTATTTAGGCGCTGGGTGACAGGTATACGTTTACAGTCAGAATTAGACTGGGATATGGCCAAAAAATAACCACACTATTGATGGTTAAATGCACTTGGTGTGACAGCTTGACCCTGATGTAGGATATAGCCAAAAAACAACCACACTATTGAGGGTTAAATGCACTTGGTGACAGCTTGCCCCTGATGTAGTATATGGCCAAAAAATAACCACACTATTGATGTTAAATGCACTTGGTGTGACAGCTTCACCCTGATGTAGGATATAGCCAAAAAACAACCACACTATTGAGGGTTAAATGCACTTGGTGACAGGCTCAGCTTGCCCCTGATGTAGTATATTGCCAAAAAATAACCACACTATTGATGGTTAAATGCACTTGGTGTGACAGCTTCACCCTGATGTAGGATATAGCCAAAAAACATATTTAGCTGACTATAAATTTGAGGCCTAGTATTTAGGCGCTGGATGACAGGTATACGTTTACGGACAGAATTAGACTGGGATATGCACAGTAGCGTGTGTGTGAAGTTATTGAGAATGACCCTATCAGCACCTTGATTCTGATATACCCTTTTAGGGATGTATTTAAAGTAGGCCTGATACAGCAGAAACAACTCATTTAGAGAATTGCTAAATTGGGAATTGTATTTCAACCCAGAACAAAAACTGTGCTTTGACGGACACTAAATAACTTGACCAGCTACAGCAATAACCACAGATTTAGCTGACTATAAATTTGAGGCCTATTATTAAGGCGCTGGGTGAGAGGTGTACGTTTACGGACAGAATTAGACTGGGATATGCATAGTAGCGTGTGTGTCAAGTTATTGAGAATGACCCTATCAGCACCTTTATTCTGATATACTCTTTTAGGGATGGATTTAAAGAAGGCCTGATACAGCAGAAACCACTAATTTAGAGAATTGCTAAATTGGGAATTGTATTTTAACCCAGAACAAAAACTGTGCTTTGACGGACACTAAATAACTTGCCCAGCCACAACAATAACCACAGATTTAGCTGACTATAAATTTGAGACCTATTATTTAGGCGCTGGGTGACAGGTATATGTTTACAGTTAGAATTAGACTGGGATATGGCCAAAAAATAACCACACTATTGATGGTTAAATGCACTTGGTGTGACAGCTTCACCCTGATGTAGGATATAGCCAAAAAACAACCACACTATTGAGGGTTAAATGCACTTGGTGACAGCTTGCCCCTGATGTAGTATATGGCCAAAAAATAACCACACTATTGATGGTTAAATGCACTTGGTGTGACAGCTTCACCCTGATGTAGGATATAGCCAAAAAACAACCACACTATTGAGGGTTAAATGCACTTGGTGACAGGCTCAGCTTGCCCCTGATGT
Organism: Bufo gargarizans; assembly: GCF_014858855.1. Lineage (NCBI taxonomy): Eukaryota > Metazoa > Chordata > Amphibia > Anura > Bufonidae > Bufo > Bufo gargarizans. Next base: position 416,682,259 of record NC_058081.1, read on the forward strand.
AGTATATGGCCAAAAAATAACCACACTATTGATGGTTAAAGCACTTGGTGTGACAGCTTCACCCTAATGTAGGATATAGCCAAAAAACAACCACACTATTGAGGGTTAAATGCACTTGGTGACAGGCTCAGCTTGCCCCTGATGTAGTATATAGCCAAAAAAATAACCACACTATTGATAGTTAAATGCACTTGGTGTGACAGCTTCACCCTGATGTAGGATATAGCCAAAAAACAACCACACTATTTAGGGTTAAATGCACTTGGTGACAGGCTCAGCTTCACCCTAATGTAGGATATAGCCAAAAAACAACCACACTATGGAGGGTTAAATGCACTTGGTGACAGCTTGCCCCTGATGTAGTATATGGCCAAAAAATAACCACACTATTGATGGTTAAATGCACTTGGTGTGACAGCTTCACCCTGATGTAGGATATAGCCAAAAAATAACCAAATTATTGATGGTTAAATGTACTTGGTGGCAGCTTATGCTGGCGCACCACAAGACACAAAATAGCCGCCGATCACCCTAGAAAAAAGTGAATGAAAAACGCTCTGGGCAGCCTAAAAACAGTGAGCAATTCAATAGCAGCAGTTCAATGATCCACAGCTGCAGATCGATCACTGAATGAAGTCTTTTGGAGGAGTTAATCACTGCCTAATCTCGCCCTAACGTCGCAGCTGCAACCTCTCCCTATACTGATCAGAGCAGAGTGACGGGCGGCGCTACGTGACTCCAGCTTAAATAGAGGCTGGGTCACATGCTGCACTGGCCAATCACAGCCATGCCAATAGTAGGCATGGCTGTGATGGCCTCTTGGGGCAAGTAGTATGACGCTTGTTGATTGGCTGCTTTGCAGCCTTTCAAAAAGCGCCAAGAAAGCGACAAACACCGAACCCGAACCCGGACTTTTACGAAAATGTCCGGGTTCGGGTCCGTGTCATGGACACCCCAAAATTCAGTACGAACCCGAACTATACAGTTCGGGTTTGCTCATCCCTAATCGTCGCCCGAGACCCAGAAGCGACGGCACTTGTGGTGGAAGGTCACTTTGGTGCAACGCAGAAAACAAAGTGTTCTGTGTTTCACCTAGTTAACCTATCCCTAGGGGGAGGGTAGGTATAAGGGGAAGCTATGGAAAAGCTAAAATATTCATATGCTAGTTGCCTATTGGACCTACAAATAAAAGTACACAGGCATCAATAAACAAATGGAGATAGAAACACATATAGTATATCAGTAAATTTAAAAATTTTAAATATTATTTAAAATTATAAAAGTGTATAGGCACCTAGATTATCCCTATATATAGCAACAGGGATTAGATCATGTAAAGTAATAGATTAATAATAATAATAATAATAATAATAATAATAATAATAATAATAATAATAATGTGAAGAAGTAAGTATATAGCAACACTAAAATAAAATGACATAAAAACAAACATATAAACTGGTTGGTGCTAATGTCTATGGGAAATATATAAGCTTCTACTGAACAGTATGGGGATGCTGTCTCCACAAGATACCTATTTGCACCCGCTCGGTGCGGTAAGCGAAACTTAGAGATAAACAAAGTTATACCTTGACCTGAGGGCAGTTATATATATATGTATTTATCTTCATACATATCACAAGTCCCACCAATTCATTTTTATTTTATAAACAGCTTTTACCTCAATTACCATAAGGATGATGTCATTTCCTGTAACTCCACCCACTGTTGTTTGGCGCCAAAACGGCACACCCACATGAATTTAAATCCCATACATTATGTCTATTCTATATTCTGCTCCTGTTGAAGGGGGAATTATGACCCCTGAAACATGTTGAGCCGTACATTTTACCAATAAAGAGGATTGATTGCACACGTCTGGATTTGTCTGCTGCTTTACCAACCAGGCTGTACACCCAGGGCGTAGACGTCAACCTCTAAAAACCTACACGTGACCCCGGCTTAGGGGGGGGGGTGACTTGCCACAGGTGTCTTGAGTTTATCCTGGTGGCTAGTGATGTCCCGAACTATTCGCCGGCGAATAGCTCCCGGCGAACATAGCTTGTTTGCGTTAGCCGCTGTGGTCGAACACATGCGATGTTCGGTCCGCCCTCTATACATCATCATTGAGTAAACTTTGACCCTGTACCTCACAGTCAGCAGACACATTCCAGCCAATCAGCAGCAGACCATCCCTCCCAGACCCTCCCACCTCCTGGACAGCATCCATTTTAGATTCATTCGGAATCTGCATTCATAGTGAGAGGATGGAGAGTACTGCTGCTGCTGATTCAATAGGGAAAGCGTTAGCTAGGGCATTGTTCTGTGTCCACAGACTCATCTGCTGTAAGGACAGCGTCCTGACAGCACCCCAAAAAGCCCTTTTCAGGGCTGGTACATCAGTGTGCTTTTTTTTTTATATATATATATATATATATATATATATATTGCAGTTGCCTGGCTGCCTGTGTGTGAGAGGCTGCAGGCTCAGTCGCAGACAGCACTGTGTGCACACCATTTATACAGGGTGTGACAGAAAATACCTCGCAGATAAAAAAAAAAAATATATATATATTTTTCTGTGACACAATCACATTTGCAAGCCCGTGTGTGTCAGGCCCACACATACTGTATACTGCTAGTGTCTAGGCCTGCACTCATACCGTTACAGGGTGTCATTCACTCAAATATCTTGCAGAAAAAAATAAATTCTATTTAACATTTTTCTGTGATCTAATCACATTTGCAAGCCCGTGTGTGTCAGGGCCAAACATACTGTATTGTGCCTACTGGCTAGTGGCTAGGCCTGCACTCATACCGTTACAGGGTGTCATTCGCCCAAATACCTTGCAGAAAAAAAAATTATATTAAAAAAAATTCTGGGATCTAATCGCATTTGCAAGCCCGTGTGTGTCAGGCCAACACATACTGTATTGTGCCCACTGGCTAGTGGCTAGGCCTGCACTCATACCGTTACAGGGTGTCATTCACCCAAATACCTTGCAGGAAAAAAAAATTGTTTTTACATTTTTCTGTGATCTAATCACATTTGAAAGCCCGTGTGTGTCAGGCGAACACATACTGTATTGTGCCCACTGGCTAGTGGCTAGGCCTGCACTCATACCATTACAGGGTGTCATTCACTCAAATATCTTGCAGATAAAAAAAATTCTATTGAAAATTGTTCTGTGATCTAATCACATTTGCAAGCCTGTATGTGTCAGGCACCCACACATACTGTATTGTGGCCAGTGGCTAGTGGCTAGGCCTCCACTCATACCGTTACAGGGTGTCATTCACCCAAATACCTCGCAAAAAAAAAAGATATTTAAAATGTTTCAGGCCCACACAGACTGTACTGTGCCCACTGTCCAACACTTATATAGGGTGGCACAGTACCTTGCACGCATAGTAACACTTATCTAATAAAAAATGACAGGCAGAGGCAGGCCACGCCGCAGGGGCCGTCGTGTTCGTGGTGCTGTGATTTCCACTGGCCCTGGAATAATGCCCAGTGTTCAGAGGCCACGTACCCTGAACCCAAAAAATTCTGAGAAAATAGTTGACTGGCTTACACAGGACACCCAATCTTCAACAGCTTTCGCTAAGAACCTTGACGCACTATCCTCCTCCAGCTCAGCTTTGGTCACCTGCTCTCAAGTTACCACTCTCCCGCCCGCCACCACCAACACCACCACCACTACCACCACAGCCACCACAGCCGCTTCACTTGATCCCTCAGAGGAGTTATTTACACATCAGTTGGATGAAATTAGTGATGTGCAACCATTATTGCCAGGGGATGTAGATAACAGGGCGATGTCTCAGTCAGGCAGCATTACACACATGGACGTACAGTGTGATGATGATGATGTTGTACCCGCTGCTGCTTCCTTTGCTGAGGTGTTAGATACAAGTGAAGTGGTTGATGATGACGATGTGTCCGTGGATGCCACGTGGGTGCCTGCTCGAAGAGAAGAAGAAGAGGGGGAAAGTTCAGAAGGGGAGACAGAGAGAAGGAGGAGACAAGTTGGAAGCAGGGGGAGGTCGTCGCAAGGAGCTAGTGGCACAGTCAGACAGCATGTATCGGCACCCGGGGTCAGCCAGACAGCACGCCAATCAACGCATACGGTTGCCACCACCAGAATGCTGTCATTGCAAAGCTCAGCAGTGTGGCATTTTATTTGTGTGTCTGCCTCTGACAACAGTGATGCCATTCGCAACTTGTGCCAAAAGAAACGGAGTTGTGGGAAATCCAACACCCACCTAGGTACAACTGCTTTGCGAAGGCATGATCACACATCAGAAACGCCTATGGGATCAACACATGATGACGAGTAGAAGCAGCACACAAGCTCAAAGCCACCATCCTCCTCCTGGTCCAGCATCTTCAGCCACGTCAACCACTGCTGTCCTCATTGCCCCCTCTCAACCACCCGCCACTCCGCCTCTCACCTTGAGCAGTTCCATCTCATCTGCCCACAGTCAGGTGTCTGTAAAGGAAATGTTTGAGCGTAAGAAGCCAATGTCACAGAGTCACCCCCTTACCTGGCGTCTGACAGCTGGCTTGATGGAACTCTTAGCCCGCCAGCTTTTACCATACCAGCTGGTGGAGTCTGAGGCCTTCAAAAAATTTGTCGCTATTGGGACACCACAGTGGAAGGTACCCGGACAATTTTTTTTTTTTTCTAATAAGGCAATCCCAAACCTCTACTCATTGATTGAAAAGGAAGTCATGGCATCTCTGGCATACAGTGTTGGGGCAAGGACCACTGATACCTGGTCTGCAAAGCACGGTCAGGGCAGGTATATCACCTACACTGCTGACGGCTGCCAAGCATGGAATGCGTGGCTCTGCAGCGGAGTTGGTGACACCGCCACGACTTGCAGGTAGTCCTACTGCCACCTCCTCTACTCCTCCTACTCCATCCTCTTCCATAACCTCCTCGGCTGAGTCCTCTTCTGCTGCGGCGTCTGGCTGCACATCAACTGAATCCCCCCAGCTCCCCAGGGGCTATTCCACATCCCGGATACGACAGTGTCACGCTGTCTTGGGGTTGACTTGCCTGAAAGCAGACAGCGACACCGGACCAGCACTCCTGTCCACCCTGAACGCACAGGTGGATCAGTGGCTGACCCCGCACCAACTGGAGATCAGCAAAGTGGTGTGTGACAATGGAAGCAATTTGTTGGCGGCATTGAATTTGGGCAAGTGTCACATGTGCCGTGCATGGCACATGTGTTGAATCTCATCGTACAACGCTTTGTGTCTAAGTACCCTGGCTTACAGGACGTCCTCAAGTAGGCTAGGAAGGTGTGTGGCCATTTCAGGTGTTCCTACACGGCCATGGCACACTTTTCAGACATTCAGCGCCGAAACAACATGCCAGTGAGGCGCTTGATTTGCGACAGCCCGACACATTGGAATTCAACACTCCTAATGTTCGACCGCCTGCTCCAACAAGAAAAAGCCGTCAACGAGTATTTGTATGACCGGGGTGCTAGGACAGCCTCTGTGGAGCTGGGAATTTTTTTGCCACGTTACTGGACGCTCATGCGCAATGCCTGTTTGCTCATGCGTCCTTTTGAGGAGGTGACAAACCTAGTCAGTCGCACCGAAGGCACCATCAGCGACCTCATCCCATTTGTTTTCTTCCTGGAGCGTGCCCTGCGAAAAGTGCTGGATCAGGCTGTAGATGAGCGTGAAGAGGAAGAGTTGTGGTCACCATCACCACCAGAAACAGCCGTCATCATCACTTGCCGGACCTGCAGCAACGCTGCAAGAGGAGTATGAGGAAGAGGATTAGAGGAGGAATGTGGCTTTGAGGACGAGGAAGACCAACCACAGCAGGCATTCCAGGGTGCTTGTTGTTGTCACCTATCTGGCACCCGTGGTCTTGTACGTGGCTGGGGGGAAGAACAGACCGTCAATGACATCAGTGAGGAGGAGGAACGGGAAATGAATAGCTCGGCATCCAACCTTGTGCAAATGGGGTATTTCATGCTGTCATGTCTGTTGAGGGACCCTCATATAAAAAGGATGAAGAGAACGACCTGTACTGGGTGGCCACGCTACTAGACCCCCGGTATAAGCAGAAAGTGGTGGAAATGTTACCAAATTATCGGAAGTCAGAAAGGATGCAGCAGTTCAAAACCAAACTAAAAAATATGCTTTACACAGCTTATAAGGGGGATGTCACAGCACAACGGGAATTTAACTGGGGAAGAGGCAAAAGTAGTCCTCCTCCTACCACGACCACGGCAGCAAGGACAGGACTCTTTACAGATGTGTTGTTGATGTAGGATATGCAGAGCTTTTTCAGTCCTACACATCGCCACAGCCCTTCGGGATCCAGCCTTAGAGAACGTCTCGACCGACAGGTGGCAGACTACCTCGCCTTAACTGCAGATATCGACACTCTGAGGAGCGATGAACCCCTTGACTACAGGGTGTGCAGGCTTGACCTGTGGCCTGAGCTATCCCAGTTTGCGATAGAACTTCTGGCCTGCCCCGCTTCAAGTGTCCTGTCAGAAAGGACCTTCAGTGCAGCAGGAGGCATTGTCACTGACAAAAGAAGTTGCCTCGGTCAAAAAAGTGTTAATTACCTCACCTTCATTAAGATGAATGAGGCATGGATCCCAAAGGGACTGACAGTAGGTGATACGTTTAACTAACAAAAGGCCTGATGACATGCCTTGGCCTCAAAATGGTCCCCACGCTGCTGTATTTAATGTCTGCATACCGGATGACTTTTGTGAATACTCCACCAACTAGGGTTGAAGCCGCAATGTTTTAGTCACCTTTCTGCCTTGAAAACATCAATTTTTCCGGCCGCTGCTACAACAGCGGCTGCAACAATAACATTGTTTTTCAGGCATGTGTACATGCCTAATTTTTTTGGCCTCTGGTGCTGCACTGTGGTTGCAAAAACAAAAAAAACATAAAAAGGAACATACACGTGTCAATTCCCCTTTCGTGATCGTTACCTTGTTGTGGTGAAGGGGCTTGCGTATCACAATGAAGCGATCATCACCTCTATGAGTGTGTTGGCAATGTTGCCACACTCCAGATGATAAGTCCGTTGCTTCATTATGATCAGACCAAAAGGGATCGGGGCGGCGGGATGTTTTTTCATAGAAAAAACTTACATTTATTTTTTATTTTTTTTAAGTTGTATTGGGTGGGTTTTTAATACATAAAATAATAAAATCATATTGAAGTCTCTTAATAGTTTATTAGAAATAATGCAGACAATTTAAAAAATCCCCAACAATTCCAATACAAATCAAGTACAAAGCTCAGAACTAAATTATTCCAGGATGTCGCAATGGTTCATTAATTCGACAATGGTTAATCAATTCGACACACGTCCCCGGATAGGGGACGTAACAGGGATTAAACTGAAAGGAATAGTACTAGTTAAGACACCACTCATATAGGGTGTCACAGCACATTGCTCCGTGCACGCGCAGTGCCCCAACTTGGGAGTAAGAGGACCGACCAAGCTGCTTTTTCCATCTCCCGGTTCCTAAAATCAATTCAGTTTGGTGTATCAGAATTTGGTCTGTCACTGTGAAGGCAGTCGAAGGTAGCCGGCCTAAATTTTTTTTCACAAAAGGCAATCCCACCCTGATATGGGATGTTACAGGGATTAAACTGATGAGAATAGTACTACAGAAAATAGCACTCATATCGGGTGTGACAGTAAATTGCACAGCGCAGACGCAGTGACCATGGCGTGGATTCAAACAAAGGGGAGGGAGACAGCGTTTTTTTAACCATCTCCCCGTTCGAAAAATCTATTTAATAAATGGACCCCAGATTGGGGACGTAACAGGGATTAAACTGATGAGAAGACAGGACTACAGGAAATACCACTCATATCGGGTGGGACAGTAAATTGCACGGCACAGACGCAGTGCCCGTGGCGTGGATTCAAACAAAGGGGAGGGAGCTAGCGTTTTTTTAACCATCTCCCCGTTCGAAAAATCCATTTAATAAATGGACCCCAGATTGGGGACGTAACAGGGATTAAACCGATGAGAAGAGAGAACTATAGAAAATAGCACTCATATTGGGTGGGACAGTAAATTGCACGGCACAGACGCAGTGACCGTGGATTCAAACAAAGGGGAGGGAGCCAACGTTTTTTTAACCATGTCCCCATTCGAAAAATAAATTCAATTCACCTTTCCGGGACCGTTGGTGTTGTACGTGGCTGGGTGGAGGAAGAAACCTTCAATGACATCAACGGGACATGGCTAGCTTGGTATCCAACCTTGTGCAAATGGGAAGTTTGCGGTTGGGCAAATGGACGGTTTGCGGTTGTTTGCGGTGCATTAAAAGGGGAGTTTGGTCTGTCAATGTCTGTGAAGCGGGCATAACCCTTACACTACCTGATCGATACAACATCATACCCGATCGTATACACACACTGGATGTTTTAAACCACATTGTTCAAAAAAATATATATGGGATTGTTAGGTGATTTATGCCCTTTATGGATTAAAATCCAACTCTGCGTCAACTATGCAATTTTCCATGGGAGTTTTGCCATGGATCCCCCTCCAGCATGCCACAGTCCAGGTGTTAGTCCCCTTGAAACAACTTTTCCATCACTATTGTGGCCAGAAAGAGTCCCTGTGGGTTTTAAAATTCGCCTGCCTATAGAAGTCAATGGCGGTTCGCCCATTTTGCGCGTTCGCGAACATTTGTAGAAATTCGCGTTTGCCGTTCGCAAACAGAAAATTTTATGTTTGTGACATCTCTACTGGTGGCGACCCCCCTGTGAAGTGAGTGGATTTTTACCAATGATTTTACTTTTATTATTGTCTCTATGTTTTTTAACATTCCTGTAGAATTGATTCCTTTTTATGCATCTATATTTTATTCCATTTTAGTGTTGCACGATTTGACCTAATACTATTACAAGCGTCACCTTATTCTTGTACCTTTTACCAACCCACCACTATGCCCTACTTACCAGTCTCTAGCACCTGTGGTTGGTGATTTTTGATTACCTCATCGATTAACCAACACCATCACTTACTTATACTCTGTCTTTTGGGAGTTTAGCGCTCAACCGTATCTACTTTTTCACAGTGACCGGTGTGACACTCGGGGTGGGTGACCACCCCCTGTTCCCTACCCTTTACTGATCTAACTCGAGATCTCTCTGATTCACACAGATATATCTATCATATTATATATAAAATATATTGCAATATAATACAATAATGTATTATTTCTAAAACCTGCTTTACTTACACCCTGCACCACCGGAGGATGCACCTAAACAGAGCTGCCGTAGATTTCTGTCTTTATTAGTGCCAGAAAATTGGTGTGGATGAAGTTAAATTTAGAAGGGTGGCTGGCCACTTCCCTTTATCACCTTTTCTACACCCCTTTAACGAAAGTGTCAAGGGCAGCATAAAAGTGAAGAAAAGAAGCTGCAACGGCACAAAAAACAATCTTTGATTAAATAAACTTGATTTAATAATTTAGCAGGTGGTACAACGCGTTTTGGGGCTAAAAACACTCCTTCATCAGGTACAGACTGCTCATACAGTGAGCATAAAAACAAAGCACACTTAAATACATTTAAAAAAATGCCAAATAGCACAAAAAGGGGAGTGGAGGGGGAGGTCCTGACCCCTCCACATGTCAAAATGTAAAAAAATAAAAAAACGTTCTAGCTACCAAATTAGTCACTAGAAAGGTTAGGGCTAATGGGCAAGAGCATAAATTAATAGTCAGTGTGGATAAAATGAAAAAAAAAAATATATAACACTAGTATTATGTCCATAGGAGCAGCGTCCGGCTGAATGCATGAGCCGGAATGAATATCCATGCTACGTGCGTTCATGTGACCGTGGCTGCGATCACATGACCGCTCGGTAGCCTAGCAGCCAGACGCTCCCTCTCCTGCCCAATGTAAGCTGTAAGTGCAGGCAGGAGGGGGGGCACAGATGGCAATAGGTGATAGAGTATATATACAGTACAGACCAAAAGTTTGGACACACCTTCTCATTCAAAGAGTTTTCTTTTTTTTATGACTATGAAAATTGTAGATTCACACTGAAGGCATCAAAACTATGAATTAACACATGTGGAATTATATACATAACAAAAAAGTGTGAAACAACTGAAAATATGTCATATTCTAGGTTCTTCAAAGTAGCCACCTTTTGCTTTGATTACTGCTTTGCACACTCTTGGCATTCTCTTGATGAGCTTCAAGAGGTAGTCACCTGAAATGGTTTTCACTTCATAGCTGTGCCCTGTCAGGTTTAATAAGTGGGATTTCTTGCTTTATAAATGGGGTTGGGACCATCAGTTGCGTTGTGGAGAAGTCAGATGGATACACAGCTGATAGTCCTACTAAATAGACTGTTAGAATTTGTATTATGGCAAGAAAAAAGCAGCTAAGTAAAGAAAAACGAGTGGCCATCATTACTTTAAGAAATGAAGGTCAGTCAGTCCGAAAAATTGGGAAAACTTTGAAAGTGTCTACAAGTGCAGTCACAAAAACCATCAAGCGCTACAAAGAAACTGGCTCACATGCGGACCGCCCCAGGAAAGGAAGACCAAGAGTCACCTTTGCTGCGGACGATAAGTTCATCCAAGTCACCAGCCTCAGAAATCGCAGGTTAACAGCAGCTCAGATTAGAGACCAGGTCAATGCCACACAGAGTTCTAGCAGCAGACACATCTCTAGAACAACTGTAAAGAGGAGACTGTGTGAATCAGGCCTTCATGGTAGAATATCTGCTAGGAAACCACTGCTAAGGACAGGCAACAAGCAGAACAGACTTGTTTGGGCTAAAGAACACAAGGAATGGACATTAGACCAGTGGAAATCTGTGCTTTGGTGTGATGAGTCAAAATTTGAGATCTTTGGTTCCAACCACCGTGTCTTTGTGCGATGCAGAAAAGGTGAACGGATGGACTCTACATGCCTAATTCCCACCGTGAAGCATGGAGGAGGAGGTGTGATGGTGTGGGGGTGCTTTGCTGGTGACACTGTTGGGGATTTATTCAAAATTGAAGGCATACTGAACCAGCATGGCTAATACAGCATCTTGCAGCGGCATGCTATTCCATCCGGTTTGCGCGTAGTTGGACCATCATTTATTTTTCAAAAGGACAATGACCCCAAACACACCTCCAGGCTGTGTAAGGGCTATTTGACCATGAAGGAGAGTGATGGGGTGCTGCGCCAGATGACCTGGTTTCCACAGTCACCAGACGTGAACCCAATTGAGATGGTTTGGGGTGAGCTGGACCGCAGAGTGAAGGCAAAAGGGCCAACAAGTGCTAAGCATCTTTGGGAACGCCTTCAAGACTGTTGGAAGACCATTTTAGGTGACTACCTTTTGAAGCTCATCAAGAGAATGCCAAAAATGTGCAAAGCAGTAATCAAAGCAAAAGGTGGCTACTTTGAAGAACCTAGAATATGACATATTTTCAGTTGTTTCACACTTTTTTGTTATGTATATAATTCCACATGTGTTAATTCATAGTTTTGATGCCTTCAGTGTGAATCTACAATTTTCATAGTCATGAAAAGAAAGAAAACTCTTGGAATGAGAAGGTGTGTCCAAACTTTTGGTCTGTACTGTATGTAAATGCACAATTAAGTATGTTAATAAACGCAGCATAAAATCATTGTTAAAAAGTCACAGGTAAAGAGTCTGGAACACGTACATTGTGACATTTTGATGACAATTTTCAGGCACATGGGATATGATAAATCTCCCCCTAAGATCTGGTTTGTTAATTGATGATCTGTGTTGTGCAGCAGCACATGACTTCCAAATGGTTTACTACTACATATAAGAATATTGAACTATTCACTTGCAATTGACTTCTGTTGAGTGTGGGGAGGATGGGAGTGGTGGTTATGGCTTTGGAGGTGGTTGCAGTTTTCACAGATCACAGTGACAATCTTCTCTCTGGCTATCCCAGGGGCTAGGCAGTGATGGGGGGTGCATCTTCTCTTACCTCGATAGTTGTGATGCCCTTGATGTTAGATGTGGGTCTGGGTGCAAGGCAGGAGTGCAAGTGTAAGGGCTGGTGAATGTTGCAGTCCACTTAAGAAACATTTCATCCACTACAGAAATGAGACTGGATCTTGTTTATTACTGCTGTTGGCCTCTAGAGAAATTTAGACCCTTTTACTTTAGTGATTTTAGACTTCTCACAATATGGGAGAGACAGATCACTGTTGTAGCCTTTATGTTGATAGATTTGTATCATTGCAACCAATATTTGTTAAAATACACTAAACAAAAGTATAAACGCAACACTTTCGGTTTTGCTCCCTTTTTGCATGAGCTGAACTCAAAGATCTGAAACATTTTTTACATACACAAAAGACCCATTGCTCTCAAATATTGTTCACAAATCTGTCAAAATCTGTGTTAGTGAGCACTTTTCCTTTGCCGAGATAATCCTTTCCACCTCACAGGTGTTGCATATCAAGGTACTGATTAGACAGCATGAATATTGCACAGGTGTGCCTTAGACTGCCCACAATAAAAGTCCACGCTGAAATGTGCAGTTTGATCACACAGCACAATGCCACAGATGTCGCAACGTTTGAGGGAGCATGCAATTGGTATGCTGACTGCAGGAATGTCTACCAGAGCTGTTGCCCGTGCAATGAATGTTCATTTCTCTACTACAAGCTGTCTCCAAAGGCGTTTCAGAGAATTTGACAATACATCCAACCGGCCTCACAACCACATACCATATGTAACCACACCAGCCCAGGACCCCCACATCCAGCATGTTCACCTCCATGATCGTCTGAGACCAGCCACCCGGACAGCTGCAGCAACAATTGGGTTGCACAACCAAAGAATTTCTGCACAAACTGTCAGAGACCGTTTCAGGGAAGCTCATCTGCATGCTCGTAATCCTCATTGGGGTCTGGACCTGACTGCAGTTCGTCGTCGTAACCGACTTGAGTGGGCAAATGCTCACATTCGATGGCGCCTGGCACGTTGGAGAGGCGTTCTGTTCACGGATGAGTCCCGGTTTTCACTGTTCAGGGCAGATGGCAGGCAGCGTGTGTGACGTCGTGTGGGTGAACGGTTTGCTGATGTTGTGGATCGCGTGGCCCATGGTGGCGGTGGGTTTATGGTATGGGCAGGCGTATGTTATGGACAACAAACACAGGTGCATTTTATTGATGGCATTTTGAATGTACAGAGATACCGTGACGAGATCCTAATGACCATTATTGTGCTATTAATCCATGACCATCACCTCATGTTGCAGGATGTATAATGCACGGCATATTGCAAGGATCTGTACACAATTCCTGGAAGCTGAAAACATCCCAGTTCTTACATGGACAGCATACTCATACTTATGTCACCCATTGAGCATGTTTGGGATGCTCTGGATCGGCGTATACGACAGAGTGTTCCAGTTCCTGCCAATATTCTGCAACTTCACACAGCTATTGAAGAGGAGTGGACCAACATTCCACAGGCCAGAATCAACAACCTGATCAACTCTATGCGACGGAGATGTGTTGCACTGTGTGAGGCAAATGGTGGCCACACCAGATACTGACAGTTTTTTTTTTACCCCCCCAGTAAGGTAAAACTGTGAACATTTCAGTGGCCTTTTATTGTGGGAAGTCTAAGGTACACCTGTGCAATATTCATGCTGTCTAATCAGCACCTTGATATGCCACACCTGTGATGGGATGGATTATCTCGGCAAAGGAGAAGTGCTTACTTACACAGATTTAGACAGATTTGTGAACAATATTTGAGAGTAATGGGTCTTTTGTGTATGTAGAAAATGTTTCAGATGTTTGAGTTCAGCTCATGCAAAAAGTGAGCAAAACCGAAAGTGCTGTGTTTATATTTTTGTTCAGTGTATATGTATACCTGTATATATATATATATATATATATATATATATATAGTATCTCACAAAAGTGAGTACACCCCTCACAAGTTATAATACTTTGACACACTGTAAAGTAGTCAGTGTACAGCTTGTATAACAGTGTAAATGTGGTGTGCACCCCTAAGTGAATATGGCCAAATTGTGCCCAAATTGTCACTATTTTGTGTGGCCACCATTATTTTTCAGCACTGTCTTAACTCATTTGGGCATGGATTTCACTAGAGCTTTACAGTTTGCCACTGGAATTCTCTTCCACCCCTCCATGACGACATCACGGAGCTGTGGATGTTAGATACCTTGTGCTCCTCCACCTTCCATTTGAGGATGCCCCACAGATGCTCAATAGGGTTTTGGTCTGGAGACATGTTTGGCCAGTCCAGCAGGTTTAAGCTCAGTTTCTTTAGCAAGGCAGTGGTCGTCTTGGAGGTGTGTTTGGGGTCCCAACTGCAGCCCAGTTTCTGAAGGGAGGGGATAAAGCTCTGCTTCACTATGTCACAGTACATGTTAACATTCATTGTTTCCGCAATGAACTGTAGCTCCCCACAGCTGAAAGAACTCATGCTGACCCAAACCATGACACTCTCACCACTATGCTTGGCTGTAGGCAAGCCACACCTTTCTTTGTATTCCTCACCTGATTGCCGCCACACACGTTTTGACACTGTCTGTACCAAATAAGTTTATCTTGGCTTCCTCAGACCACAGGACATGGTTCCAGTAACCCATGTCCTTAGTCTGTTTGTCTTCAGCAAACTGTTTGTGGGCTTTCTTGTGCATCATCTTTAGATGATGCTTCCTTCTGAGACGACAACCATGGAGACAAATTTGATGCAGTGTGTGGCATATGGTCTGAGCACTGGCAGGCTGATCCCCCACCCCTTTAACCTCTGCAGCAATGCTGGCAGCACTCATGCATCTATTTTGAAAAGGCAACTTCTGGTTATAGAACTCTGAGCACATGCACTCAACTTCTTTGGTCGACCATGGCCAGACCTGTTCTGAGTGGAAACTGTCTTGTTAAAGCAATGTATGTTCTTGGCCACCGTGCTGCAGCTCAGTTTCAGGGTGTTGGCAATCTTCTTATAGACTAGGCCATCTTTATGTAGAGCAACCATTTTGTTTTTCTTCAGATCCTCAGTATGGGGTAAAAGGAAATTTCAGCATCTGTAATTCAATCCTTAACATAATGAACTAAACATGTGCAATGGATGTGAAATTCTGAAGTCGCAAAATAAAACTTAAATAACCTGTTATAAATTGCCTGAATACAGATGGGAATACATAGATTGTCAAGTTGTTAGAAGCAAACATGCATTGACAAGATATTTTATTATAGTTGTTCTCTTCCTGTCAATCTGTTCATGACCCATATTTCTTTACACTCTCCGCCTCTTTTCACTAAAGACTTTTTTTTTTCTTTTTCTGCTTCCTGGTAGAGTTCTTTGCCATCAGGTGCCATGTTGAACTTCTAGTGACCAGTATGATAGTATGTAAGAGTGATAACACACAATTTAATTTAACGCACCCGCTCCCCATTCACTCCTGAGACCTTGTAACACTAACAAATAACATGACACAGGGAGGGAAAATTGTGAATTGGGCACAATTTGGCCATTTTCACTTTGGTTTAGACTGCGAAAAACAAGTAAACGAAGGCAGCACTTCAAATCAAGGTGAACAAAAAGGTTTATTGGCCCATGTGAGAGCAGTGTTTAAGCTCACTCCTTGGAGCCTTTGTCAAGCTAAAATGACATGTGGATAGTACTGCAACTTATAAGAGGTGGCAATCAAAGTGACATAATTACATAATTAATGAATAATTATCAAAAAATTCATAAAAAGTCAATATAAAACATGATAAAAATATTTGATTTTATAATGTCCATGATGTGATTTCTTCATATGAGTGACACAATAATCCATAACTCGATCCAATAACAAAATGTCCATATAGTCCATGATTATTGTCTAATTAATAGTACATAACATGATTGTGTCTAAAAAACTAATCAGGTGAAGTGAAATAAAATCGAAAAAGCATGATTGAACAGTCTCACTCATAGCCGGGGACCAGCAGGGCCAACTCAGAATCCGGAAGTGCGCATTGAGCATGTGCCAACCACTCCTCATCACGCTATAAGCGAGGGCACATAGGGAACTTCTTCAAAGATGGCCACAGAATTCATTTGCATCAAAGTGCATGTGCTTGCCCTCAAAACAACTGCTCCCGTTCTCGCGGTAAACGGGAGTTAGAAATGGTCCTTCATCCCATCGCGAGAAGCTGCTCGTACCTGCATCTTACCATGGCAACATATGTAAACAACCACCACAACTAACGTGCAGATCCACAATCTAAATAAATAACCACCAAATGGGGGTCCAATGGCATACCGTGGAGAGTGCCCATCAATCGGACATACATATTACAAATTACAACTAGACAGAATCATATAGCTCACGCGCACTGCATTAAGATTAGTACCAACCTGGGGTACATTGGGCCCACAGTCCCCCACCAAGGGAGGGTCTATCACTGCATAATTAAGGCTCCCAAATCACAGCAAAGACACAGACATCACTGTGTGTGTGACCAACATGAAACCGCAGTGTGTGCTAAACAAAAATGCAGCAGAACAAAATCTCTCACCACAGTACGACCCATCAACTTCCAACTGTGTTTATGTAAGAGCATAGACACCTATTCCGCTGAATTGTTTAAAATAACTGATGCATACAAGCCCAGTGGTTAAAAAAAAGAAAAAAACTGCATCCAATGTGACTGTTCATCCATACCAAAGCTTGTATTTCTTCCTAAAAAAAAAAAAAAAAAAAAAAAAAAAAAGAACAAATGTAACTCTCCAGCACAAGTCAAAACCTACACATAGATAGATAATCAAAACAGTCCCACATAGCATAGGAAGAGCAATCCCATCTACAGTCGTGGCCAAAAGTTTTGAGAATTACATAAACATTGGAAATTGGAAAAGTTGCTGCTTAAGTTTTTATAATAGCAATTTGCATATACTCCAGAATGTTATGAAGAGTGATCAAATGAATTGCATAGTCCTTCTTTGCCATGAAAATTAACTTAATCCCAAAAAAACCTTTCCACTGCATTTCATTGCTGTCATTAAAGGACCTGCTGAGATCATTTCAGTAGGCTGATTGGGTTAAAATGGCAGACTTGACCTGTTAAAAGGAGGGTGATGCTTGAAATCATTGTTCTTCCATTGTTAACCATGGTGACCTGCAAAGAAACGCGTGCAGCCATCATTGCGTTGCATAAAAATGGCTTCACAGGCAAGGATATTGTGGCTACTAAGATTGCACCTCAATCAACAATTTATAGGATCGTCAAGAACTTCAAGGAAAGAGGTTCAATTCTTGTTAAGAAGGCTTCAGGGCGTCAAAGAAAGTCCTGCAAGCGCCAGGATCGTCTCCTAAAGATGATTCAGCTGCGGGATCGGAGTGCCACCAGTGCAGAGCTTGCTCAGGAATGGCAGCAGGCAGGTGTGAGCGCATCTGCAAGCACAGTGAGACAAATACTTTTGGAAGATGGCCTGCTGTCAAGAAGGGCAGCAAAGAAGCAACTTCTTTCCAAAAAAACACATCAGGGACAGATTGATCTTCTGCAGAAAATATGGTGAATGGACTGCTGAGGACTGGGGCAAAGTCATATTCTCCGATGAAGCCTCTTTCCGATTGTTTGGGGCATCAGGAAAAAGGCTTGTCCGGAGAAGAAAAGGTGAGCGCTACCATCAGTCCTGTGTCATGCCAACAGTAAAGCATCCTGAGACCATTCATGTGTGGGGTTGCTTCTCATCCAAGGGAGTGGGCTCACTCACAATTTTGCCCAAAAACACAGCCATGAATAAAGAATGATACCAAAACACCCTCCAACAGCAACTTCTTCCAACAATCCAACAACAGTTTGGTGAAGAACAATGCATTTTCCAGCATAAGGCAAAACTGATAACTAAGTGGCTTGGGGACCAAAACGTTGACATTTTGGGTCCATGGCCTGGAAACTCCCCAGATCTTAATCCCATTGAGAACTTGTGGTCAATCCTCAAGAGGCGGGTGAACATACAAAAACCCACTAATTCTGACAAACTCCAAGAAGTCATTATGAAAGAATGGGTTGCTATCAGTCAGGAATTGGCCCAGTCGAATTGCAGAGGTCCTGAAAAAGAAGGGCCAACACTGCAAATACTGACTCTTTGCATAAATGTCATGCAATTGTTGATAAAAGCCTTTGAAACGTATGAAGTGCGTGTAATTATATTTCACTACATCACAGAAACAACTGAAACAAAGATCTAAAAGCAGTTTTGCAGCAAACTTTGTGAAAACTAATATTTGTGTCATTCTCAAAACTTTTGGCCACGACTGTACATCACCTTAAACTCAACATCCATCCCTATAGGTTGTAGAGTTTTCAATGTAAAAATCCAATACAATTCCCTCTTTTTAAGGAGGGCAGTTCTATCCCCCCCCCCCCCTCGTCTTGAAACCGGTATTTGTTCCAATATTCTGAACCTTAAATCCTTCTCCATGTGTTTCATCTCAGAGAAATGTCTAGAGACCGGAAGATCTAGTTTTTGTTTCCTAGTGGAATATCTATGTTTGTTCAGGCGGGTCTTTACATCCCACTTTGTTTTCCCAACGTAGAGCAAATTACAAGGGCAACATAACAAGTATACCACAAACGTGGAGTCACATGTCAAATACTGGCGAATTGTCATATTTTGGCCCGTTACAGGATTAACAAAGGAATCCCCTCTTATCATCAGGGGACAATTGACAAAATTGTGACACTAAAACATCCCTTCCGTGTAGAGCCAAATTATGTATTGCAATGTATTTTACATGTGCCAACATCCGATTTCACCAAGCTATCTCTCAAATTACGGTTCCTACGGTATGAACAGATGGGCAGATTCCTAAATTCCTCAAAATTCTCAAAACTCCTGGATAAAATCATCCAATGTCTTCTCAAAATGGAAGAAATTAAAGTACTTTCTGTACTGTATTCAGACACAAACGGGATCCTAGGGCGAAAATGTATTGTTTTTTGGGAACCTTTAATCAACTCCTCTCTATTCACAGTATTCACCTGAGCTCGACTTTTTGCAATAAGTCTCTTAGGGTAACCCCTGGACCGGAATTTATCACCCATTTTCATTAATTTATCCTCAAGGACAGTTTCATCTTGAACTCTCCATTTAACCCGTAATAGCTGACTAAACGGAAGGGATTTTACCATAGGGCGAGGATGATGGCTTTCATATCTCAATAACATGTTTTTAGCTGTTTGTTTTGTGTATAAATCAATACAAGGGCCTATTCATAAATACTAACCTCCGTGTCCAAAGACTGAATCCTCTGTGTAGAGTGTATGAGTGTAAACTTAACACTGGGGTCAATCGTATTTAGATGTCTATGGAATGCCATGAGGTCCTCTGCGGCACCCACCCAAAAAAAAAAAGTTCTGTGGTTAAGAGGCATTGCTGGACAGCCTTTAAGCCTTATTCATGTTAAATGGATGTATATAAACTGCACACATCAAAGGATGCCCAAATAGCCCCCTTTGGAATCTTGTAATTGTAAATTTTCACCCAAAAATCAGCTTGTATCCTTAATATATGATCTTTCCCCAACAGCAAAGGGGGCATAATATTTTATCCTGAAAAATTGCAATATTGCTAAAAAGTGAGCCTTTACCTGACACAATCGGGTGTCCAGGAGGGGCAGTCAGTGATTTGTGCATTTTTGGAAGTGTATATAGAATCGGTGTAACTGGTTTCTCACAGTATAAAAATTAAAACTGTTTATCATCAATAATGTCACTATCTCTGGCTTGATTTAATATCTCCTTCAATTCCCTTAGTAATGCAAACTTGGGGTCACTTTGAACCTTCTGATACACCTGCTGGTCACTCAACTGTGATTTTATTTCTTCCACATAATACTTGGTATCCATGACCAGCCGGTTTGATGGTGAGGCTGTGGTCAGACACCAAATGCCACAATTTCCTCTGACAACAGATTAGCAACCTCCAGTGGTTTCTCACCTACCTCCAATCTAAGTCTGTCAATATCCCTTTTGACTGCCATTATAAAAGATTTCATATTATATGGGGGAGAAAAAAGAAAAAAGAACTGGGTCGCACATCCACAGTGCTTGGCTATGACCTAAAAAGTGTACAGCCCCCCGTATTGCATGCTGTACAAGAGGCATTAGTGTACATTTTGATCAAAAGGCATAAGCCCACTCACCACGTCAAGGAAGCCTCTATTGAGTGGGACCTACTCTGACAAAAGGGCGCAGCACGGTGCGATGACAAAGCGGTGATGTCCTGGTAGGCGGCGGGACCCAGGAGTCAAAACAGCAACCATGCTGTCTGACAATGCCACCCATGGCACTGGGTCCCACCAACCCACCAGAACAGCACCACAAAAACAAAGGCCACCGCACAGTACTGCACCATGTGAACAGCTGTCTAACACAGCATGTCCATTACTATCAGGAGCTACAGGTCAATGACCACTATATGCAATCCTGTGTGATTAAAACCACCTGTGCCGAATGGGAGGAGTGCTGACGCCAGTAATAAAGAAGAAAGATTCAAATAACAATTATATGGGGGAGAAAAAAGAACTGGGTCGCACATCCACAGTGCTTGGCTATGACCTAAAAAGTGTACAGCCCCCCGTATTGCATGCTGTACAAGAGGCATTAGTGTACATTTTGATCAAAAGGCATAAGCCCACTCACCACGTCAAGGAAGCCTCTATTGAGTGGGACCTACTCTGACAAAAGGGCGCAGCACGGTGCGATGACAAAGCGGTGATGTCCTGGTAGGCGGCGGGACCCAGGAGTCAAAACAGCAACCATGCTGTCTGACAATGCCACCCATGGCACTGGGTCCCACCAACCCACCAGAACAGCACCACAAAAACAAAGGCCACCGCACAGTACTGCACCATGTGAACAGCTGTCTAACACAGCATGTCCATTACTATCAGGAGCTACAGGTCAATGACCACTATATGCAATCCTGTGTGATTAAAACCACCTGTGCCGAATGGGAGGAGTGCTGACGCCAGTAATAAAGAAGAAAGATTCAAATAACAATTATATGGGGGAGAAAAAAGAACTGGGTCGCACATCCACAGTGCTTGGCTATGACCTAAAAAGTGTACAGCCCCCCGTATTGCATGCTGTACAAGAGGCATTAGTGTACATTTTGATCAAAAGGCATAAGCCCACTCACCACGTCAAGGAAGCCTCTATTGAGTGGGACCTACTCTGACAAAAGGGCGCAGCACGGTGCGATGACAAAGCGGTGATGTCCTGGTAGGCGGCGGGACCCAGGAGTCAAAACAGCAACCATGCTGTCTGACAATGCCACCCATGGCACTGGGTCCCACCAACCCACCAGAACAGCACCACAAAAACAAAGGCCACCGCACAGTACTGCACCATGTGAACAGCTGTCTAACACAGCATGTCCATTACTATCAGGAGCTACAGGTCAATGACCACTATATGCAATCCTGTGTGATTAAAACCACCTGTGCCGAATGGGAGGAGTGCTGACGCCAGTAATAAAGAAGAAAGATTCAAATAACAATTATATGGGGGAGAAAAAAGAACTGGGTCGCACATCCACAGTGCTTGGCTATGACCTAAAAAGTGTACAGCCCCCCGTATTGCATGCTGTACAAGAGGCATTAGTGTACATTTTGATCAAAAGGCATAAGCCCACTCACCACGTCAAGGAAGCCTCTATTGAGTGGGACCTACTCTGACAAAAGGGCGCAGCACGGTGCGATGACAAAGCGGTGATGTCCTGGTAGGCGGCGGGACCCAGGAGTCAAAACAGCAACCATGCTGTCTGACAATGCCACCCATGGCACTGGGTCCCACCAACCCACCAGAACAGCACCACAAAAACGCCCTTTTGTCAGAGTAGGTCCCACTCAATAGAGGCTTCCTTGACGTGGTGAGTGGGCTTATGCCTTTTGATCAAAATGTACACTAATGCCTCTTGTACAGCATGCAATACGGGGGGCTGTACACTTTTTAGGTCAAAGCCAAGCACTGTGGATGTGCGACCCAGTTCTTTTTTTCTCCCCCATATAATTGTTATTTGAATCTTTCTTCTTTATTACTGGTGTCAGCACTCCTCCCATTCGGCACAGGTGGTTTTAATCACACAGGATTGCATATAGTGGTCATTGACCTGTAGCTCCTGATAGTAATGGACATGCTGTGTTAGACAGCTGTTCATATGGTGCAGTACTGTGCGGTGGCCTTTGTTTTTGTGGTGCTGTTCTGGTGGGTTGGTGGGACCCAGTGCCATGGGTGGCATCGTCAGACAGCATGGTTGCTGCTTTGACTCCTGGGTCCCGCCGCCTACCAGGATATCGCCGCTTTGTCATCGCACCGTGCTGCGCCCTTTTGTCAGAGTAGGTCCCACTCAATAGAGGCTTCCTTGACGTGGTGAGTGGGCTTATGCCTTTTGATCAAAATGTACACTAATGCCTCTTGTACAGCATGCAATACGGGGGGCTGTACACTTTTTAGGTCAAAGCCAAGCACTGTGGATGTGCGACCCAGTTCTTTTTTTCTCCCCCATATAATAAAAGATTTCATAGCCGGATGATTAATCACAGGACAAAAATGTATGTTAACAAATAAACCAGTGTTTTGTAAATTAAGTTCACTCCCTCTATCATTGGAAACAATTGGTCTATGTTGCTGCTCCGCAAACCATATCTTAAGTTTAATAGCACAAAAAAATCTATGCAAGTCCAATTCAATATTGAACAAATTCATCTTAGTCGCAGGGCAGAAACACAGACCCTTGTTCAATACAGATTGTTGAACAACATTCAGATTAGTAGATGAAATATTTACCACTATATCTTGCGTTTTAGAGTCCTGGTCCTTTGGCCCCTGGGGTTCTTAGTTTTTTCTTAGATTGCAAATCCGTACCTAAGTTGTGGTGGTTGTTTACATATGTTGCCAATGTAAGATGTAGGTACGAGCAGCTTCTTGTGATGGGATGATGGAGTATTTCTTACTCCCGTTCACCGCGAGAATAGGAACAGTGGTTTTGAGGGCAAGTGCATGCTCTTTTATGCAAATTAATTATGTGGGTTTCTTTGAAGAGGTTCCCTATGTGCTCTCGCTAATAGCGGATGAGGAGTGGTTGATGCATGCGCAAGGCGCACTTCCGGACGCTGAGTTGGCCCTGCTGGTCCCCGGCTATGAGTGAGACTGTTACATCATGCTTTTCGATTTTATTTCACTTCACCTGATTTGTTTTTAGACACAATCATGTTATGTACTATTAATTAGACAATAATCATGGACTATATGGACATTTCTTATTGAATCGAGTTATGGATTATTGTGTCACTCATATGAAGAAATCACATCAAGGACATTATAAAATCAATTATTTTTATCATGTTTTATATGTGCTTTTTATGATTTTTTTTTGATAATTATTCATTAATTATGTAATTATGTCACTTTGATTGCTACCTGTATAAGTTGCGGTACTATGCACATGTCACTTTAGCTTGACAAACGCTCCAAGGAGTGAGCTGAAACGTTGCTGTCACATGGGCTAATAAACCCTATTGTTTAACTTGATTAGGAGTGCTGCCTTAGTTTACTAAGATTGTATTAGGCGAACCTGGGTCTCTGGTTGCTGGAAGGAATTGCACGCATTTTTGGAGTGCTACTTTTTGTTTTTTTATTTGATATATATATGTATATATATATATATATATATATATATATATATATATACAGATCTACAGTCTGTAGAGCTTTGCATAATAGTCATTAATGCATTTTGTACTTGTGAAGTTATATAAAGGTAAACGTTACATAAATATTATTACTCATGTTAGATCTTTGGGATCCATGTATAACGCAACATTAGGGACAGCTTAAAGCACTTCTATCATTTATTTCCCCACCTGGATGTAATGAGAAGTGTGACTTAATAGTCACAGTGTATGGAAGAGGATTTCATTACAAATAAAAAAACTAAATATTCTGAGTTGTTATTATGGCCAGTGCTTTACAAGGTTTGCACAATCTTACTTGATTACAAATCATGTGGCGTTAATATTAGAAGTTTTGTTCATTTAAGACATAATGTACAAAATAAATTGCCAAACCAGTTGCCAGTAGTGGTGTCGCTACAGGGGGGCGAGGGGGGCAATTGCCCCCCCATGTTATTCTTTGCCCCCCCCCAGGTGCCCCCCCCAGGTGCCCCCTCCCCCCGTTGATTCCCCCCAAAGCAGGTCGGTGAATACTAATGAGCGCTTCCATTATGGAAGCGCTAATTAGTACCGAAGGACCAGGAAGCGGTAAATGCTCTGTTACTTACCACTTCCTGGTCTTCGGCTGTCAGCTGTGCAGGGCTGCGCACAGCGTGAGGGCGCTCTGTGACCTCACGCTGTGCGTGCCAGTTCAGAGCACAGTCGACTGAGGAGAGAGAAAATTGCAGGCGGCGTCCAGGAGCAGGAGAGGTAAGTGTTTTTTTATTTTATAAAAAAATTTGGCTGCTGGGGGTATAATAGGGGCTAATCATGAGAGGCATAATGAGGGCTAATTAGAGGCATATGGGGGCTAATTATAGGCATAATGGGGGCTAATTAGTGGCTTATGGGGGCTAATTAGAGGCATATGGGGGCTAATGAGAGGCATCATGGGGCTAATTAGACTATTAGAGGCGTATTGGGGGCTAATGAGGCATATGGGGGCTAATGAGGCATATGGGCACTAATTAGAAACATAATGGGGCTAATTAGGCATATGGGAGCTAATTAGGCATATGGGGGCTAATAAGAGGCATAATATGGGCTAATGAGGCAAAATGGCTTATAATGGGGGCTAATGAGGCATATGGGAGCAAATTAGGCAAATGGGGGCTAATGAGGCATATGTGAGCTAATAAGAGGCATAATGTGGGCTAAGTAGGCATAATGGCTTATAATGGGGGCTAATGAGGCATAAGGGCTGATATGGGGGCTAATGAGAGGCATGGGGGCTGATATGGGGGGTGATAAGAGGCATAATGGGGGCTAATAAGAGGAATAATGGGGGCTAATGAGGCATAAGGGCTTATAATGGGGGCTAATGAGGCATAAGGGCTGATATGGGGGCTAATGAGAGGCATGGGGGCTGATATGGGAGTGATGAGAGGCATAATGAGGGCTAATGAGAGGCATGGGGGCTGATATGGGAGTGATGAGAGGCATAATGAGGGCTAATGAGAGGCATGATATGTGTCATCCACAGATGCCCCCATAACAGTGTGTCTTCCACAGATCCACCATAACAGTGCGCCTGTGCACTGACGAGAGACAGAAAGAAGGGGCAAGAATCAGTGGAAGCAAGCAGAGGATGGCACAGCAGACGACTGAATAGCTTTTTTTGTAAGTAACTTGTTTTATTATAAATGTATCCCTGCGGACTGCAATTCTCTCATATTTTGTAATCTTATTTATACATACTTATTTTGTTTTTGGCCCCCCCATTTTTGACTGTGATATCTTTGTGCCCCCCCTATATATTGTTCCTAAAGTCACCACTGGTTGCCAGGAAAAACATATGGTTTTGAAATAAACCACACATTTTTTCTATTAGCTACATTCTTTATATTTTCAGCAAATATAAACCAATGCTACGCACTGCTGAATAAAGAAATAGCTTTTTTTCAATAGATATTAGAACACAACTTGTTCTGTACATAGCACAGCACATTAACACAGCACTTTTATTCAATATAAAAAACATGTTGTGCAGAGCCATATTCTTGTCTACAACCTTTCCAATGCTTCAGATCATTTGCTACCACGTTGTCACCTTTGTTAGTATGGGGTAATAGGAAATTTCAACAGCTGTAATTCAATCCTTAACATAATGAACTGAAAATGTGCAAGGGATGTGAGATTCTGAAGTCACAAAATAAAACTTCAATCACCTGTTATAAATTGCCTGAATACAGATGGGAATACATATACTGTCAAGTTGTTAGCAGCAAACATGCAGTGACAAGATATTTTATTATAGCAGTTGCTCTCTTCCTGTCAATCTGTTCATGATGACTTGTCACTAATGATGATCACGCATGCTCGGCCGAACACCTGTTCGGCTCGAGCATCTCGATGCTCGGCACTAGTGATGAGCTGCAGGGGCAATATTTGAATTTGCGATATTTCGCGAATATTTTGTAGAATATTCGTCATATATTCGCGAATTCGAGATTCTATTCTTGATTGCAAAAATTGGCAATGTAATATTTGCGTAATGGGCACAAAATACAGGTGTGTGTCACTTATGCTACATTTTTCAAGCTAGTATAAGTTTCCTGAGACTGGAGAAAATGGTTGGCACGGCAGAACATTAGAATAGCTTTATATGCAGATAAAGTGTTCTAATATATTTGTGCTTGCAAATTTTCGGCAATTAATGATGGGCTTATTTTTTCGCAATATGTACAACTTGTGACATCACAGCACTATGTCTGTAGCATGTATGTATGGACAGCAGAACCTATCAGCTACACTATAGATTAATCTAACCTACACTGACTATCTGAATAATATATGTTAACTGTCTAATGTAATAACATAAAGCACCGAGCACAGCAATGACACTGCTGTATCTTTCATAAATGCAATAAACTTTAGAAAATAGCTGCTGGGGAGTTTCTTATATAGTATGGGGTAGGCAACTTTCCTATTGGTTGCTAGGGATGTTGCTAAGCTCTGACAAAGCCTTCTCATTGCCCTACAAGCTAGAAGAAGGGAAGGATGATCAGTACCTGATGTGTACTGTGTTAAAAAAAAATATATATATGAATATTCGTTATTCCGAATATATAGCACTATATTCTAAATATTTGCGAATTCTCGGAGTGTCAATACTTGCGATAAAAATTTGTAATACACATTTTCGTGCTCAACCTTACTCGGCACATGGAGGTAGCCCGTCGAGTACCGCATCTGCTACACAGCCAATAAATGGCACACTATGTTGGCTACTGGCATTACAGTGATTGGCTGTCCGGAACACATCATCGTGCTATAAAGCACCCTATGACACATGTTCGGCTCAGTCTTAGTCAGAAGAGAGCTGAGCATAGGAAGGGAAAGACAGTTTTGGGAGTGTTATTGGAAAAATTTTATTACAAAAACTTTTCAGAGACCCAGAAGTCCTTTTAAGGACTATTGTGTGTGACAGCAGCAATATATATTTTTAGCGCATCCTGCGCTAAATAGCGTCTAATAGGTTAACCACTACAGGAACACCGTACGCAGGATTGCGTCTTTGCGGCGGCCCTGTTATTCTGGGTGGACGTGCTGGTGCGTCCTCTCGCGAGACGCGAGAGTTCCTGTGAACGCGCGCGCACAGGCACGCACGTTCACAGGAACCGGAGGTAAACTAGCTGATCTACAGCCTGCCAGCGGCGATCGTTTGCTGGCAGGCTGTAGATGCAATTTTTTTTAACCCCTAACAGGAATATTAGACACTGTTTTGATAACAGCGTCTAATATATCTGCTACCTGGTCCTCTGGTGGTCCCTTTTGCTTGGATCGACCACCAGAGGACACAGGCAGATCTGTAATAAGTAGCACCAAGCACCACACTACACTACACCTCCCCTGTCACTTATTAACCCCTTATTTACCCCTGATCACCCCATATAGACTCCCTGATCACCCCCCTGTCATTGATCACCCCCCTGTCATTGATCACCCCCCTGTAAGGCTCCATTCAGACGTCCGTATGTGTTTTGCGGATCCGATCCATGGATTCGTGGATCCGTAAAACACATACGGACGTCTGAATGGAGCCTTACAGAGGGTGATCAATGACAGGGGGGTGATCACCCCATATAGACTCCCTGATCACCCCCTTGTCATTGATCACCCCCCTGTCATTGATCATCCCCTTGTAAAGCTCCATTCAGACGTCCGTATGTGATTTATGGATCCACGGATCCATGGATCGGATCCGCAAAACACATACGGATGTCTGAATGGAGCCTTACAGGGGGGTGATCAATGACAGGGGGGTGATCAGGGAGTCTATATGGGGTGATCAGGGGTAAATAATGGATCGGATTCGCAAAACACATGCGGACGTCTGAATGGAGCCTTACAGAGGGGTGATCAATGACACGGGGGTGATCACCCCATATAGACAACCTGATCACCTCCCTGTCATTGATCACCCCCCTCTAAGGCTCCATTCAGACATCCGTGTGTGTTTTACGGATCCACGGATCCATGGATCGGATCCGCAAAACACATACGGACGTCTGAATGGAGCCTTACAGTGGGTGATCAATGACAGGGGGGTGATCAGGGAGTCAATATGGGGTGATCACCCCCGTGTCATTGATCACCCCCCTGTAAGGCTCCATTCAGACATTTTTTTTGGCACAAGTTAGTGGAAATTGATTTTTTTTGCTTGTGTTTTTGTTTTTTCTTACAAAGTCTCATATTCCACTAACTTATGACAAAAAATAAAATCTCACATGAACTCACCATACCCCTCACGGAATCCAAATGCGTAAAATTTTTTAGACATTTATATTCCAGACTTCTTCTCACGCTTTAGGGCCCCTAAAATGCCAGGGCAGTATAAATACCCCACATGTGACCCCATTTCGGAAAGAAGACACCCCAAGGTATTTGCTGAGGGGCATATTGAGTCCATTAAAGATTGACATTTTTGTCCCAAGTTAGCGGAAAGGGAGACTTTGTGAGAAAAAAATAATCAATTTCCGCTAACTTGTGCAAAAAAAAAATCTTCTATGAACTCGCCATGCCCCTCATTAAATACCTTGGGGTGTCTTCTTTCCAAAATGGGGTCACATGTGGGGTATTTATACTGCCCTGGCATTTTAGGGGCCCTAAAGCGTGAGAAGAAGTCTGGGATCCAAATGTCTAAAAATGCCCTCCTAAAAGGAATTTGGGCCCCTTCGAGCATCTAGGCTGCAAAAAAGTGTCACACATGTGGTATTGCCGTACTCAGGAGAAGTAGGGCAATGTGTTTTGGGATGTCTTTTTACATATACCCATGCTGGGTGAGAGAAATATCTCTCTATAAATATCTCTCTATAATGACAACTTTGTATAAAAAAAATGGGAAAAGTTGACTTTTAGAGAGACATTTCTCTCACCCAGCATGGGTATATGTAAAAAGACACCCCAAAACACATTGCCCAACTTTTCCTGAGTACGGCGATACCACATGTGTGACACTTTTTTTGCAGCCTAGGTGGGCAAAGGGGCCCACATTCCAAAGAGCACCTTTAGGATTTCACAGGGCATTTTTTACACATTTTGATTTCAAACTACTTCTCACGCATTAGGGCCCCTAAAATGCCAGGGCAGTATGACTACCCCACAAGTGACCCCATTTTAGAAAGAAGACACCCCAAGGTATTTTGTGATGGGCATAATGAGTTCATGGAAGTTTTTTTTATTTTTGGCACAAGTTAGTGGAATATGGGATTCTGTGACAAAAAATAAAAAGTTCTATGAACTCACTATGCCCATCAGCGAATACCTTAGGGTGTCTACTTTCCAAAATGGGGTCATTTGTGGGGTTTTTCTACTGTCTGGGCATTGTAGAACCTCAGGAAACATGACAAGTGCTCAGAAAGTCAGAGCTGCTTCAAAAAGCGGAAATTCACATTTTTGTACCATAGTTTGTAAATGCTATAACTTTTACCCAAACAATTTTTTTTATCAAAGACATGTAAAACAATAAATTTTGAGAAAAAATTATATAGAAATGTATTTTTTTTTTTTTTTAAATTACAACTGAAAATAAAAAAAAATCATTTTTTTGCAAAAATGTATGTAAATTTTGATTAATAACAAAAAAAAGTAAAAATGTCAGCAGCAATGAAATACCACCAAATGAAAGCTCTATTAGTGAGAAGAAAAGGAGGTAAAATTGGTGGTAAGTTGCATGACCGAGCAATAAACGGTGAAAGTAGTGTAGTGCAGAATTGTAAAAAGTGGTCTGGTCATTAAGGGTGTTTAAGCTAGGGGGGCTGAGGTGGTTAAATTATCCATGCCACATCTTCTGTGTAAAGTGTGCCCATCCCTAAAATAGCAGTGACATCCAGTGTACTTTTTCCGTAGATGGTGTCCACTGTGGACAGTTAAATTATCTGTGCCACATCTCCTGTGTAAAGTGTGCGCATCCCTAAAATATCAGTGACATCCAGTGTACTTTTCCCGTAGATGGTGTCCGCTGCAGACAGTTAAATTATCCGCAGGACATCTCCTGTGTAAAGTGTGCCCATCCCTAAAATCTCAGTGACATCCAGTGTACTTTTTCCATAGACTGTTTCCGCTGTGTACAGTTAAATTATCCGCCCCACATCTCCTGTGTAAAGTGTGCACATCTCTAAATTATCAGTGACATCCAGTGCACTTTCTTTTCCGTAGACGTTGTCCGCTGCGGACAGTTAAATTATCCGCGTCAAATCTCCTGTGTAAAGTGTGCACATCCAAATAATATCTGTGACATCCAGTGTTCTTTTTCAATAGCCGGTGTCCTCTGTGGACAGTAACATTACCAGTGCCACATCTCCAGTGTAAAGTGTGCGCCTAAAAATGTTATCTGTGACATACAGTGTACTTTTTACGTAGACACTTTGGATAGTGACATTACCAGTGGTGCCTCTCCTGTATAACGTTTTCTCATCCCAAATACCTGTGACATTCCCTGTAATTTATTATTAGTCGCTGGTGACAGCATTGACATTACCTGCGGGATATCTCCTGTGTGATGTTTCCACATCCCAAATATCTTTTTACATTTTTTTGCACATACACTTCCAAATCCTACACTACTGTAGGTGTGACAGACTTTCAAGCATACAGACGTGGACAAAATTGTTGGTACCCTTTGGTCAATGAAAGAAAAAGTCACAATGGTCACAGAAATAACTTTAATCTGACAAAAGTAATAATAAATTAAAATTCTATAAATGTTAACCAATGAAAGTCAGACATTGTTTTTCAACCATGCTTCAACAGAATTATGTAAAAAAATAAACTCATGAAACAGGCATGGACAAAAATGATGGTACCCCTAGAAAACACAGAACATAATGTGACCAAAGGGACATGTTAATTCAAGGTGTGTCCACTAATTAGCATCACAGGTGTCTACAACCTTGTAATCAGCCATTGGGCCTATATATATGGCTCCAGGTAATCACTGTGTTGTTTGGTGATATGGTGTGTACCACACTCGACATGGACCAGAGGAAGCAAAGGAAAGAGCTGTCTCAAGAGATCAGAAAGAAAATTATAGACAAGCATGTTAAAGGTAAAGGCTATAAGACCATCTCCAAGCAACTAGATGTTCCTGTGAGTACAGTTGCACATATTATTCATAAGTTTAAGATCCATGGGACTGTAGCCAACCTCCCTGGACGTGGCCGCAGGAGGAAAATTGATGACAAATCTAAGAGACGGATAATCCGAATGGTAACAAAAGAGCCTAGAAAGACTTCTAAAGAGATTCAAGGTGAACTTCATGCTCAAGGAACATCAGTGTCAGATCGCACCATCCGTCGTTGTTTGAGCCAAAGTGGACTACATGGGAGACGACCAAGGAGGACACCATTGTTGAAAACGAATCATAAAAAAGCAAGACTGGAATATGCCAAACTACATGTTGACAAGCCACAAAGCTTCTGGGAGAATGTCCTGTGGACAGATGAGACAAAAATCGAAGTTTTTGCCAAGGCACATCAGCTGTATGTTCACAGACGAAAAAATGAAGCATATCAAGAAAAGAACACTGTCCCTACTGTGAAACATGGAGGAGGCTCTGTTATGTTCTGGGGCTGCTTTGCTGCGTCTGGCACAGGGTGTCTTGAATCTGTGCAGGGTACAATGAAATCTCAAGACTATCAAGGAATTCTAGAGAGAAATGTACTAGCCAGTGTCAGAAAGCTTGGTCTCAGTCGCAGGTCATGGGTCTTGCAACAGGACAATGACCCAAAACACACCGCTAAAAACACCCAAGAATGGCTAAGAGGAAAAAATTGGACTATTCTAAAGTGGCCTTCTATGAGCCCTGACCTCAATCCTATTGAGCATCTTTGGAAGGAGCTGAAACATGCAGTCTGGAAAAGGCACCCTTCAAACCGGACACAACTGGAGCAGTTTGCTCATGAGGAGTGGGCCAAAATACCTGCTGAGAGGTGCAGATGTCTCATTGACAGTTACAGGAAGCGTTTGATTGCAGTGATTGCCTCAAAAGGTTGCGCAACAAAATATTAAGTTAGGGGTACCATCATTTTTGTCCATGCCTGTTTCATGAGTTTATTTTTTTACATAATTCTGTTGAAGCATGGTTGAAAAACAATGTCTGACTTTCATTGGTTAACATTTATAGAATTTTAATTTATTATTACTTTTGTCAGATTAAAGTTATTTCTGTGACCATTGTGACTTTTTCTTTCATTGACCAAAGGGTACCAACAATTTTGTCCACGTCTGTATATCACATTTAAAATGAATGAGGCAAGCAGTAAGGTACGGGAATGTGGCCGTGATGCTGATGGTGTACACAGAGGCCGTGGCGCTGGGCACATTGAAAATTTGCCTGCTGCCAGAGCACAAGAAAAACAGTCATTCACGATACCTAGCTTCATGTCCCAGTATGCAGGGCGGCGTAGGACACCACTCTTGAAGTCAGACCAATGTGCAGCAGATAATGCTTCCAGTCAGTTACGCACCACCCTGTCTTCCACCAAGTCCAGTCTTGATACTCCTTCCTCCCACCATGGAGAGTCAGGCCAAACAAGTGATCCCACACTCAGATATTCAGAGTACCTCTTTTCCTCACCATTCCTTGATTTGGCCCTCTTGCCAAGAACGTTTGAAGAGGGACAGATCTTGTGCCCTGATTCCCAAACTCTGGGGGATTCAAAGTCACAAGAAGATGACGGTGAAGAACGGCAATTACTGTCTAATGAGGTGGATGATGATGAGACGCAGTTGCCAATAACTCAACGGCAATCACTGTCTTGTCAATTACAGTTGTCAATCACTGAGGTTGTGGTTAGGTAAACAGGAGTCAGGAGGATGAGCAGAGTGAGGAAGTGGAAGAGGAGGTGGTGGACAATTAAGTCACTGAC
The DNA here is from genome assembly GCF_014858855.1 of Bufo gargarizans. Lineage (NCBI taxonomy): Eukaryota > Metazoa > Chordata > Amphibia > Anura > Bufonidae > Bufo > Bufo gargarizans. The sequence continues at coordinate 416,715,409 of NC_058081.1, forward strand.
CCAACCTGGGAAGGTGGAAATCCGAGAAAGGACATCAGTACAGAGGAGATGGATCTGCAGCAACGCAGCAGGCTGGAATAGGCAATGGGGTGGTTAAACGGAGAAGGCTGGCCCTCAACTGTTCAACGGAGCAATACCTTGAGGAAATCTCCCTTGCCAAGGGGTAGGTGTTCCGCAGTCTGGAGATTTTTTGCGGAAAGTGCAGACGACAAAAGAATAGTAATTTGCAACCTGTGCCATACAAAAATGAGCAGGGGAGTGAACACTAGCAACCTCACCACCACCAGCATGATCCGCCACATGGCATCAAAATCAAAGCACCGTAATAGGTGGGCCGAATGCCTAGGTCTACAATCTTTGTCTGCAGGTCACACCACTGGCTCCTCTTCCCCTGTGTTATGTGCTGGCCAATCCCCTGTCCAAGACGCAGGCCCGGATGCCTCCCACCTTGCACCTGGACCTTCTCAAGCACCATCAGCAACCACATCCTCTTCTATGTCCCAGTGCAGTGTCCAAATGTCCTTACCCCAGGCATTTGAATGCAAGCTCAAATACCCAGCCACAAGCCAAAGCACTAAATGCACAGCTTTTCCAAATTACTGGTCCTGGAAATGTTGCCATTTAGGCTTGTGGACTCTGAAGTCTTCCACAGCCTGATGTCAGTGGCCATCCTGCGTTACTCAGTCCTCAGCCGCCACTATTTTTTAAGGTCTGTCATGCCCGCCTTACACCAACATGTGTCCCATAACATCACACGTGCCCTGACCAACGCAGTTTCTGGGAAAGTCCACTTAACCACGGACACATGGACAAGTGCATTTAGCCAGGGACGCTACATTTCCCTGACGGCACACTGGGTAAATGTTGTGGAGTCCGGGAGTGAGTTGTACCCTGGGATGGCACAGGTGCTACCAACAGCAAGGATTGCGGGCCCTACGTCGATCACGATTTCCGCCAGCACCTACGTTAGAGGCTCTAACCACTATGTCTTCGCCTCCTCCTCCAATTCCACCTCCGAATTATCTGCGTGCAGCACCAGTCAGTCATCGGTCTGTAGCTGGAAGCAGTATAGAACTGCAGTGGGGAATTGGCAACTGGCCAAGCTGAAGCTGATATGCTTAGGGGACAAACAGAACAGCGCTGCAGAGCTGTGGCAGGGCATAAGAGACCAGACTGAGCTGTGGCTCTCGCCACTCAACCATGGTTGTGTCTGATAATGGCCGTAACTTGGTGGCAGCTTTGGAGCTCGGCAACCTCAGACACATCCCATGCCTAGTCCACGTCTTAAACTTTGTGGTTCAGCGTTTTTTACCTACCCCAATTTTCCTGAGCTACTGGTGAATGTGCGCTCGGTGTGTGCACATTTCCGCAAGTCATCAACAGCTTCAGCTGGTCTGTCAACGCTGCAGCAGCACTTACAATTGCCAGGTCACTGGCTGTTGTGCGATGTTCCACATGTTGGCCAGGCTTTGTGAGAAGCAGAGGGTAGTAGTGGAAAACCAGCTGCAACATGGTCGTTGCCTTTCCAGTCAGCTTCCGCTATTAACAGGCGAGGAGTGGGCATGGATGTCTGACCTGGGTGAGGTTTTAAGAAACTTTGAGTAATCAACACAGATGGTGAGCGGTGATAACGCTTTTATCAGCGTAACCACCACTTCTGTGTCTACTCAAACACTCGCTGCTAACAATTAAGGATGCCGCTTTGCATGTGGAAGAGGTGGAAATGGGGTAAGACATTGCACAGGGTGATAGTCAGACCACCCTCAGTTCGTCTTCTCAGCGCAAATTGGAGGATAAAGAGGAGGAAGAGGAGGAGCAGGACACGGTTCCCTCCGCTACAGAGGGTAGTACCCATAGAAGTTTATTTCAATCTGTTCAGCGTGTGTGGGCAGAAGAGAAGGTAGAGGATTAGGAGATTGAGAGTGATCTGCCTGATGACTACAGCAAAGTCTTGCCTGTTGGTACTCTGGCACACATGGCTGACTTCATGTTAGGCTGCCTTTCGAGTGACCCGCGCGTTATACACATTTTAGACAACACGGATTACTGTTTGTTCATCCTTCTTGACCCCCGCTACAAAGAGAACTCTCATTCCTCTGGTGGAGAGGTCAAGCAAAACGGTGCAATACCAGAAGATCCTTGTTGCTCTAAAACTTTCCATCTGACAACGCTGGAGGCAGAGTCCGTAGTTCCTTGGCCAACCGAGGAGGGGAGACAAGGGGAACACATAGCAGTTCCAACAGAGGCAGCGCAACACTTTCCAAAGCCTGGGACAGTTTCATGACACCCCGCCGGCACCCTCACCCTGATGCGCGGCCTAGTGTCACAAGGAGGGAAAATTTTTAGAAGATGGTGAAGGAGTGCATAGCAGACCGTGTCAGCGTCCTCAATGATCCCTCAGTGCCTTACAACTACTGGGTGTGCAAGCTGGACGCGTGGCATGAACTGGCGTTTTACACCTTGGAGGTGCTGGCCTGCCCTGCTGCCAGCGTTTTGTCTGAGCGGGGATATTTAGTGCTGCTGGTGGCATTATAACAGATAAGCGCATCTGCCTATCAACTGAAAATGCAGGTTGACTCTTATAAAAATGAATATATATATATATATATATATATATATATATGCCTTTCGTATATAATGTTTTACAGGGTCAGCTCAGGTGCAGGCCCTTGCATATAATTTTTTAGAAGGTACGCTCACCAGCAGGCCTTCACCTACAATGTTTTACAGGGTGAGCTCACCAGCAGGCCCGGACCTAAAATCTTTTACAGGGTCAACTCACCTGCAGGCCATCACATATAATTTTTTTGAGGGTCAGCTCACCAGCAGGCCCTCACCTACAATCTTTTACAGGGTCAGCTCACCTGCAGGCCCTCACCTAAGTATGCCTAATAGGTAATTTGCGCACATGCTGCCTTGCTTGGAAGTAGTAGCCGTACCTGTTTTTCAGGCACCCTCTCCGGAATCAAACCCTGAGTCCCCATTAGCCATGGTCACCATGGTTCGCTCTCATAATAACATCGAAAGTTGATAGGGCAGACATAAAAATGGATTGTCGCAGTCACGGGGATGTGCGATCGGGTCCTGGTTATCTAGAGTGACCATAGTGGCAGCAGCAGCGCCTTGCTCATAATTTTTTAGATGGTCAGATCAGCAGGCCCTTGCTCCAAATGCTTATGAGGGTCATTAGCAGGCCATCAATCATAATTTTTCAAGGCTATGTATGATGCCCTCCTTTATGTGTAACAAAAGGTGTATTGTAGTGCCGGTTCCTTGTAATTTTTGGCAGACCTTTCACTTAGTGCATAGGCTTTATGAGTGTAGGAGTCCCACTACCTGAACAATTGTACCACAATGTGAATGACTCTCTCTTTTATGTGATATACAGGTTGTATTGGAGTGCCTCTTCCTTGTAATTTTTGGCAGCACTTGCACTTTATATACAAGTAAATATACATGAAAGAATGTTTCCTAACAATTTTTCCTCTAAAATCAATTTTATCTTCAGTTTTGTGCATATTATTGTCATTCTGTAAAAGTGGCGTACTACTCGGACAACATCATTCCCAGCAGTGACCTAGGAGTCCAAGATGCATCGAGACATCCTCCCCATGCTTGTTCCCGAACGATTTCGGTGTTGTTTTCATCAATTTCTGACTTTTTCCTATGAACCAGGCACCCTCCCCTCTTCAAAGCAGGGGGTGCCTGGTTTAATGCTCGGGTTATCCTATTGACTTCTATTATACTTGGGTGCTCGGTAGAGCACCTGAGCATCCCAATGTGCTTGGCCCGAGTCCCCGGGCACTATGGTGCTCGATTAACACTACTTGTCACGTCATGTGTCTGTGGACTTGGGTCTTTGGACTTCATAATTCTTTACACTCTCCGCCTCGTTTATCTAAAGACTTTTTTTTCTTTTTCTGCTCCCTGGTATCTCTGCTATTTGACATTTTGCTCAGATGTTTGGTTTTACACCCCCTGCAGGTTCTTATAGTTCTATTCACAAAAAAGATTAGAGTAAATGTGAAACAAGTAGTGAACACTCAAAATGTATTGAAAGCAATAACTTTAATTAAAAAAAGACCAGCTTAAAATACTCAAAATAATTATCTCACAAATATAATAACAAATAAGTAAAATATCTGTAAAATATTATTATAAGTTAAGTATAATAAATAATAACAGTTATTTTAACTATATCAATGCAAACAATGCTGTTCTTCAGTGTGTCCTCATTTTTCCCTTTTTGCTCGCATTATATGGAAGACTTCTGCATTTCCTTTCTACAGGCAGCAGCTAGAAGCATTTGCAACTCCCAGAAATGCACTGCAATCAGCTCTTAAGGGACACATGCTATGTAACCCCCTTCCGTATTTCTATGAATTAGTAGGCATAAATCAATGAAAGGTGTCTGAACCACTTGACTATGAAATCACTACACCAGCCCTGGAAAGAGGAAAGGAAAATGACTAAACATGTTAAACCAGCAATGCATGTAAAAGAAGATGTACTAGAATTTAGGCCACAAGAGAAACAGCAGGGGTGCTACCAGACAGGGAAATGTGGTGTACATAAAAATCCTATTTTATTTGCATGTATATTACTATAATACTTCTCTACTAATATAACAAATCATAATCTTGAACCAGGAGGTGGAGGTCCAAGTGGAGGAGGAGGTGGATATGCTGGTGTAAGTAGAAGAGGCAGAGAAGCCAGCCAACACTGTTGTTGTTTTTTGTGTTTTATTTTTTTTCTTAAATTTTTGTTGTTTGTTTTGGGGAGGCCCCAAAACATTGGGAAATGGCAAACATAATGAACAAATTGCGCTGGAGTTTAACAATGGCTGGGTAAGGCCAATACTTCTGTACTATTACAAATAATAATCTTGTGCCAGGAGGTCTGAATGGAAGAAGAGGTGGACATGTTGGTGTAGGTTCTCATTTTTTTAACCTGAGGAAGGGAATCTTAATTCCCCGAAACGCGTTGTTTTTATTGCAAACCTATTTTTTTGGAATAAAAAGAAGTTTAAAACTCAATTTTGCCTTGGATTTGGAGCGCCAAAAAGCAGAATTTCTTCTATTATTTATGCTACGGCCAGTGAAGAGGGACTTGACATCCTTCTACACTGGTACCATATTGTGTGGCATCACACCCGAAAGCAACTATTTCTTCATCTTATATGACTACTGTAGAGTTGTGCCTATCTTAGCACAACTTGAAAAGTTGAGCCTCTAATCACTAAGTAATTCATTCTGTCCTATCTAAGAATTAGGACGTACTACCCTATTGTGTGCTATTTTCTTGAGCCTTAGCTACGTCCACCCTGCATTAATGTTGGTGTAGGTGGAAGAGGTCTGAAGGAGGCGGAAGAGGTAGTCAACACTGTTTTTGTGGGGGGGTTTATTTGGAGAGGCCCAAAAGGATTGGGAAATGGCAAACAGAACAAACTGTGCTGGAGTATAACAATGGCTGGTATGGCCGGTATACTTCTTTACTCTGCCCAAGGTACAGACAAGTCCCGGGGTATCCATGCCTGGTTCATTTTAATGAACATGAGCTCATCCACGTTGATGCCCATGAGCTGATTTGGGTGCCACCCTGCTGTGAACACGGTTCCTCTTTATCATCATCCTCCTCATCCTCCAAAACTGTGCCCTGACTGGACAGATGTGTACCTAGTCGCTGTTGGTGCAGTAACCCATCCTCTGAGCCACGTGTGGACGCCTGGCATGATAACCGCTTGAATGATCCCTGTTCCTCCTCCTCTTCCTCCTATGTCACCACCCATCATCTCCTAAAGCATTTTTCAAGGAAGCATAGAAGTGGGTTAGTAACGCTGATGACGGTGCCATGTTGGTGGAGTACTCAAAGCAGCACAGCACACACATCCAGCATGGAGGCCCACTTGTTGGTGGTGAAGTGGTGCTGTTCCGCAGAGTGACTCTCCCATGCGAGTGACTCTCACCTGCTGCTGCTTGCACAGTCTCTCCGGTTTGTGCAAGGGGGAGTTACACCTTGTGGGTATGTCATGTAGGAGGTGGTAAGCGGAAAGGCAGAAGTTATGCAGCAGCGCAGACAAATGAGCAGCAGCATGGTGAAAACGCAGAAAGCACGCACAGACTGCCCACACTTTCTGCAGTAGCTCTGACATCTCTGGGGAATTTATCAGAAATCTCTGCACCACAAAATTCAGCACATGCGCCAGGCAAGGGATGTTCGTCAAACTGGCTAGCGCCAGAGCTGCTACGAGATTTTGCACGTTATCGCACACCACCAGGCCGAGCTTGATCCTGAGCATTGTGGGGTTTTTCCCCAAAAACAGAGGAGTTTCATAACAGCCTGCTTTTGTTTCCCTCTGGATGTGCTGAAGTTGGTGATGCAGGTGTTACACTGACTGGATGAGGAAGTAGTAGAGAAGGATGAGGAGGCGGTAGAGGAGGAAGCAAAGTAGGAGGAGGCAACAGGAGGCACCGAGAAACATTAATCACTACTCTGTGGCATAGGACATGCGCCAAAATGCCTTCCGCCTCAGGCCCAGCCATCACTATATTTACCCAGTGTGCAGTTAGGTAGATATAACATCCCTGTCCATGCTTACTGGTCTACATGTCAGTGGTTATGTGGACCTTGCCACTGATGGAATTGTGCAGCGCACACCTGATTTTGTCCAGCAGTTGTTCATGCAGGGCAGGGACGGACCACATGGAAAAATAATAGCGGCTGGGAGCCACATACTGTGGGTCAGCCACTGTCACTAGGTTCTTAAAAGTATCCGTCTCCACCAGACAGAATGGCAGCATTTCAAAGGTCAGGAATTTGGAAATGCTGGCTTTCAGAGGGGGTGTAGGGGGGGTACTTTTTCTCTTTCTCTTTAGTATTTGTGGTATGGACAGCTGAATGCTTCCAAGGGACAGTGTGGAGATGACCGGTGACACTGCTGGTGGTGGTGGTGTTGCTGTTATATCCTCTCTTTGTGGAGTGCCAGGTGGCCCTGTTGCTCCAGAAGGGGAGGAAGAGACTGAGACCGAAGCAGAAGAGGGAGCAGGAGGAGCCTTAGATCTTTTGTGGTTTTTGAGGTGTCTACCCCGCTGCAGCTCATGTTTTGCATTTAGGTGCCTGGTCATGCAGGTGGTGCTCAGGTTTATAACATTTATGCTTCGCTTCAGACTCTGACTGCACAGCGTACAAACCATCTGTATCTTGTTGTTAGAACATTGCCTGGAAAACTGCCACACCTGTGAAACTCCTTTGAGCTGGCTTTGATGTGCTTTTTCCCTCAATGTGGTGGGCAGTAGCACATGTAATGGCCAGGGGCCATCCTCTAAGGTTTTGAAACCTGCTCCCTCTTGTACTGTGTGGCAGGTGCTGCGTGACCACCTCCTTTTCCTACCAATTGCACATGTCATTCAGATGACCTTCATGAGGTCTAGGACCTCATCATCCTCTGCATCATCTTCCACCCACTTCTCATCACTGCCCTCCTTGCCGGTCTGCACATTGCAGAAAAGCCATAGCAGTAGACACCTGTCTTTAGTCATCATCATCAGAGATGCGCTGCGGCGGTCATCCCACATCCTCATCCTCAAACATAAGTGGTTGGGTATCAGTGCACCCAATCTCTTCCACTTCTGGGGCAGGGCCAGGTATATGAGCCAAAGAATCCCCACCAGCAGAGTCATCAAAAAGAATGAGAGACTGCTCCATGACTTGGGGCTCAGACTGCTTGGCTGATGTGCAAGGGGTTGATGTGGAAGAAAGATGCCCATGGGCCGCCAGTGCCAACTCACCACTTTCAGCAGGGAACCAGGTAGAAGACAATGTGAGAAACTGGAGGCACTGTCAGCCATCCAATCTAATACCACCTCAAGTTGTTCTGGCCTCACCATTCGTACAGCGGTATTTGGGCCTTCAAAATTATGCAGAATGTCCTGTCGTCTGCATGCACCAGAGGAAGGGTGTTTCAATTGGGTGCATAGCTGGCACAGATTTACAACGTCTTATCCCTGCAGCAGGAGATCCACCACCACCAAAATCAGAAGCACTGTGTCCATTGCCACGTCCCTCATTCTTTAAGGGCACACAACATTGATTGACTGATTAACTATGCTATTACAGTGTTTTGCAAAACACATATTACAGGAGGTGTTTTGCAATCCCCAAAAAATGGTTTATGTCAACCACAGAATTAACAGACTGATTAACTATTTTATTTTAGTGTCACAGATGCAAAGGAGATGTTTTGCGCCCCACAAAAAGGGTTTATGTCATTGACAGAATTAACGGACTGATTAACGATTCTATTTCAATGTCACAGATACAATGGAGGTGTTTTGCATCCCAAAAGAAGGATTTATGTCAATAACAGAATTAACAGACTGATTAACAATTCTTTTTCAGTGTCACAGACGTAAAGGAGGTGTTTTGCTCCTCATGCACATTGGACAAATCACAAGGCAAGTCACACTCCTCTGCCTCATCCCCTTTACACCCAGACTTTATGGGCACAGAGAAATCACTAAATGCGGGCCCTATAACACTAGAAAACATGAAAGAGCTTCTATCTGATTTAAAGAAGTCTTTCAACAACGATCTTAAAGCAGCTCTCTCCACGCTAAAAGAGGATTTCACTGCTATAGGTAACCGCACAGCACACTTGGAGGAAAAAATGGAGGAGTTTACAACAGCTCATAACTGTCTTGCTGATGCCCATAATTCTGCTGAAGACGATCTAGCTGCTATAAAGCTCAACTGGCAGATATAGAAGACAGATCTAGAAGGAATAATATTTGCTTCAGAAATATTCCAGAATCAGTGCAAGATTCACAGCTGCAGGAATACCTGATAGACCTGTTTTCATTTTTTTTACCACAGGCATCCAGCACAGATCTGTTAATCGACAGAGTCCACAGGCTTCCAAAACCCAAGAATATTCCAGCATCCCTACCCAGGGACACCATAGCAAGGCTCCATTATTATCATATTAAGGACTCAATCCTTAAAGCCGCAGCTAAAAAGCCAGACCTTCCTGAGAGTTTTCAAGAAATCTCTTTATACACAGATCTATTGCCTTCCACTCTAGCTAGACGCAGGGAATTTCCTAAAATCACCCAAATTCTGAGAGAACAAAGAATTCTCTATAAATGGGGATTTCCGGTCAAGCTTATAGTCCACTACAATAGACACACTTCGGTGTTACTCTCCCCCAAGGAGGCTATGAACTTTCTAACCAAAAATGCTCTAACTAACGAATCAGAAGAAGCGAAAAGCCCACCAAAAAAGAAGCACCATACTCTCTCTCATGAGTGGACAGTAGTCGGTTCTCCAAAATCCTCAACATCTCCAAAGTGAGAAATCATCTTAGAAATCTCAGCTAGTGTCAATACATTTGCTTTGTTACCAGTCTGATTTAAAAGCGGATATAGACTGGTTTGAAAATGGTAACCGAAGACTAACATCTTAGCATCAGCCACTACCTCCTGTGTCACGATAGCGACCTGGGGTCGCACTGGTTCACTTAGAACCGGACTTCATAATTTTATCCTTATTTTGGTTAACCTAGTTTTACAATATCTTACTGTTTTGTTTTCTACTATCTATATGTGGTACATTACTTTATTGCTGAGTTCTCTATCATTGCAGGTATTTTTATTTACTTGGACCCCCTCTGCGCGCTTCTCTTCCACTAATACACTATGGTCTTACAAATAGCATCCTTAAATGTGAAGGGCCTTAACAGCCCAGCTAAACACTCATTCTTATGGAAAGAAGCCCACAGATTGGGACGTGACATCCTATGCGTACAAGAAACGTAACTAAATGAAGCGGATAGCTTTAGAATTAAGCACAAAGATTTTCCCACTATTATGTTTTCACATGCTTTTAATAAGAAAAGGGGTATGTTAATTACTATCAAAAGGTCTATAGCCTTTCAAACACTATCTCTTGATGCAGATCCATTGGGAAGATTTATTATTGTTACTTGTCTGATTAATAATGCACCATACACTATAGTGTCTTTATATGCCCCTAACTCTAAAACTTTAAGTTTCATCAGGTCTATTTTGGAGTCCGTCTCAGTAAAAAAGAAAGGTTCTGTCATCATCTGCGGAGATTTTAATTTGGTAATGGACCGGCGTATTGACAAATCTACTCCTGTAAGTAAAAAGTATAATTACAAACCTAAGGATCTATGTCACAGGGAGGAGTTGTTTGATGCCTGGAGGACACTTCACGCCTCGGAATCAGACTACTCCTTCTTTTCAAACCCACACAATTCTTACTCCCGAATAGATTTTTTTTTTTTGTTTATAAATAGTTACTTCAAAAAGTGACAGATTCCAAGATAGGCCTGATTACATGGTCTGACCATGCCCCTGTTACACTCTCTATCCAAGAAACTTTCAATCTTCAACACATCTCCCCTTGGAGATTGAATAATCTTCTATTATCAAATAAACATTACAAAGAATTAATATCTAAGGCAATAACAGAATATTTTCAACTCAACTCAAACTCCGAGGTTAACCCAACAACAGTATGGTGCACTCACAAAGCGGTAATCAGAGGCCTTTTTATCAAATACTCTTCAGAAGAAAAAAAGAAAAGAATGCTATAATTCCCAACAAATCACTAACATCAGGCATGAAATCTACCTACTCATGCAAAACAATTATGAAAGACATCTTAGACAATCTAGGGCACAATTTTACAGACAAGGGAACAACGCTTCCAAAATGTTAGCCAATAAACTTAAAAACAAAACGGCAAATTCTCTAATTCCTTTCCTTGGGTCTACTAATAAAAACAAAATAATAAATCCTCTTAAAATTGCTGAAGAATTTGCAAAATATTGCCATTCTCTTTACAATTTAAAAAACGACCCACAATCCTATCAACCAACTTCAGAAGACATTAATTCCTTTCTAAACGACATATCACTTCCCCTTTTTATCCTCAGAGCAAGTTTCATCTTTAAACAAGCCAATTTCTGTACAAGAAGTACTTAACACCATATCTACCCTCAAAATAAATAAATCCCCAGGCCCAGACGGTTTTATAAATGAATATTATAAATCTCTTTCCCATATTTTAGCTCCTCATTTGCTTTCCTGCTTTCAAAACATGATGCATGATAAAGGAATCCCAACAGAAATGCTCCAAGCAATAGTTATCACCCTGCCAAAACCAGGAAAAAAAACAATATACCTGCTAATTTTAGACCAATATAAATACTGATCTAAAATTATTCTCTAAAATTTTAGCTAACCGCTTGGCAGATATACTACCAAGTCTTATAGACTCAGATCAGGTAGGTTTTGTCAAACATCGTCAAACATCAGATGGGACAAGACGTTTCTTGGACTTAATTGAAATTGTCCACACCCGACGAACGCCTTCTCTGCTCCTCCCACTGGACGCGGAGAAGGCGTTCGACAGGGTTCATTGGGGATTTATGCAATCAGTTTTGCTAAAATTTGGGTTTACCGGCCCTCTATTGTCAGGTATACTAAATAATGGAACCACTGGCTCATCACATCAGATCGTCCCCTCATATCAGTGGCATTTCAGTATCAGATAAAGATCATTGCATAGGCTTATTCGCAGATGATGTTCTTTTACTGCTGTCCAATCCTACCACCTCCCTTCCCAACACTTGCAACATATTAACATGCTTTTCGAAAGCATCATACTGCAAAATTAATACCACAAAATCCCAAATTTTGAACTTGGGAATTCCTGAGAAAACTGTTAATACTCTTAAGCTAACCTTTCAATTTAAATGGGTTAAAAAAATCACTTCCCTATTTGGGGATCAATCTAACAGCACTTCCCAGTGAAACTGTTGCCTTCAATTACACCCCCCTATTCCAAGAAATAAAGACTAAATTAGGAAACCTCAAGACACAAGGTATTTCCTGGTTGTGCAAAATTGCGGTCATAAAAATGAGTATTCTGCCCAAAATCTTATATTACTTTAGGAATCTCCCAATTCCAATCCCCATCAAATACCTCAAAGACTTACAAAAGTCTCTTTTACATTTTATATGGGGAGGAAGATATCATAGAATAAAGGCGGATATGCTCTACCTTCCTAAAAAAAGAAGGCGGTCTAAGTTGCCCATCCATTATACAATATTATAGAGCCACGATATTAGATCAATTAAAACATTTATGGCACAATGATCAGCAAAAAGAGTGGTCTCGAATAGAAAAACATTTTCTTGGAAAACACTCTTTGAAAGATCTTCTCATATCTATGTTTCTCTTTAAATTTCATCCTAATAGCACCTTGGCAACTACTAAAGCTGTCTTTAATGTTTGGGATATAGTCGCCAATAAACGTCAACTATTTGATTTGCCCCTTCAAGATTTTACTACCTCATTATTAGAATCCTACATTCCAGACCTTGATATTTCCTTGTAGAGAGAGATGGGTTTACGTAACATTAATGACTTACTCACAAATAATGTTCTTAAACCCTTCTCAGAACTCTCAGACTTATATGGCATCTCTTCAAAAGATTTTTATAAGTATCTCCAAATTAGACACGCCATTGCTAACACAATAATAACTCAACCTGATAAACGTAGCAATGACAATCCATCCTCAGCTTTCTTCACCAGATGGCTTTTAAATTGTAACACTAACCAAAAAGGGATATCCAAAACATATGAAGTCCTTATTTTGACACCAGGAGACCCACTACAGGAAATCAAATCAAAATGGTCTCAAGACCTATCTGTTAATCTATCTACCGAGCAATGGTTCCACTCATTTGATGTAATATCAAATATTTCAAGGTGTATTACACATCTAGAGACATCTAGGAAAATCCTATATAGGTGGTATTATTACCCGACAAAACTAAATAGGATATTCCCAGATACTCTTCCTGAATGTTGGAGATGTGGTCATCCACAAGGTACCTTTCTCCACTGCTGGTGGGAATGCCCCCCGATCAACTCCTTATGGCACCGATCATTTTATAATTTTACCAAAATTTGTCCAACTCAAATTTCCCCTTTACCACAATTAACACTTCTCTTTATAAGCATCGAGACCATTCCCTTTGATTTTAGAACAGTATTTGGCCATTTATGTATAGCAACACATCAACTTATTGCCTCTCATTCGAAGTCTGACTATATTCCTAATGATTTTGAAGTAATAAAAAGCGTTGAAGACAACTGTTGGTACGAAGGAGTAGCCGCCTCGGCCTTATATAAAAAAAGATAAATTCTACAAACACTGGGAGATTTGGTTGAATAGTATCTTTCATGTTCGGTCCAACTCATCAAACTCCTTAGTCATCTAAACTAGAATGTTACGAATTAGATTGTGAAACACAAAGAAACACACCTTGTCTTTTCTTTATTATTACCAACAAAAATTGCATCCCATCTCTTATTTCTTATTACTCAAAACAAAACAACTTGAGGCGTCAAACTTAAGATGCGATTCATACCTGTGATGTATCTATAATAATGTACCACTCTATCTTATTTTGGTTTCTAACTCTGTTTCATTGTACTGGTGTACCCTCTGAAATTGTATCTTATGTAACCTGCATTACTATTATAATTGCTTCATCTATTTCATACTACCTTTTTTCCTTTGTCCCTCCTCCCCCTTATCTCTTTCCCTTCACTGCCCGGGTACAAAGGAGGTGTATTGTGCCCCAAAAAATTGTCCATAGGTCACAGACAGAATTAACAGACTGATTAACTATTTCAGTCTCACAGATGCAAAGGAGGTGTTTTGCACTTCAAAAGATCGGTTTATGTCACCCACAGAATTAAGTATTGCATTTCTGTGTCAATGGTGCAAAGGAGTTGTATTGCACCCACATAGGTCGCCCAAAGACTTAACAGCCACATTAAAAGCCTAACACTGTCCCTCACTGTAACAGCGTCCTGTCCCTACACTAGTTAGAGCAGAATGGTGGCACAACACGTGATCCGACATTTATGCAAGCCGGGTCACGTGTTGTGCCATCCAATCACAGCAATGCCAATACTAGGCATCACTGTAATGGCTTCAAAGTGCCTACAGGTTAAAAACTTTTCGAATGCAGCCTTTCAACAAGCCTCATTCGAACACCAAATCTGAAACGGACTTCTGCTGCAAAGTCTGTGTTTGGGTACCCAGACACCGCAATGTTTAGTACAAACCCAAGCATTCTATTTTGGGTTCCTTCATCACTAATTTTGAGTGTCCACTACTTGTTTCATACCTTCTATCCTTTCTTGTAATTTGTATATATACACTGCTTAAAAAATTAAAGGAACGCTGAAATCACACATTGGATATCAATGAATGAAATATTCAAATCAGAAATATTTGTGTAATTCAAAATATCATATTAATGGTGAGTAGAGAACAAAATAATCAACCAACTGAGGCCTGAATACAAAATCATCCCTAATTTTAAAGTAAAAAATTTAAATCACATTATTTTGAGAATGTTATCATGGCAATTTATAATGTGACTCAGTAGTGTGTATGGACCCCACGTGCCTGTATACACTTCCATCAATATCTAGGCATGCTCCTGATAAGACGGAGGGGGATCTCCTCCCAGACCTGAATCATGGTATTGGTGAGCCCCTGAACAGTCAGTGGTGCTACTTCTCCTTAGCCGTATAGGATGCACTGATACAGAATGTTTCAGACGTTTTCAATTGGATTTATGTTTAGGGAACATGAGGGAAATCAATGCCTTCATCATCCAGGAACTACCTACATACTCTGACCACATGAGGCCAGGCATTGTTTTGCACCAGAAGAAAGCCAGAGCCCACTTCACCAACATTATCTCAGACAGTAGCCCTAATTATTTAATCCGAGTACCTAACAGCAGTCACAGTAGCTTTGGATTCCATGTGGAGGTTTGTGTGACTCTCCAAGGATATTTATCACGTGTGAGATGACAGGTAACAGACTAGATCGCCTGGCACTGACACCTGGCTGACCTGATGTCCCTAGATGGGCTGCTAACCCATACGCCGATCACATGCCTCATCCTTGGCTTACCCTGAAATAAGCCCTAGGTTGTAAGTAGGGCGGTGTGACCACTAGTCCTCACCACTGACACCTAGAGTAATAAAAGACAAACAACACAAACACCACAAACAATACCCGAAAGAAGACAACAACAGGAGTAAACTCCAGCTCTAGTTTCAACGGCTCCACAGCAACAGTTGTCTACCTGAGGTCACAATAGAAGATCTGGAAGGAAGTAGTGATGGACGAACATCGTCCGGGACAATTCGCGAACCCGAACAAATGTTTGCAAACCGCAAGTTTGCGGTGGGCCCCATTCACTTTAATGCCAGGCGAACCAAACCTTCAGGTCATATTTGAAGCCACCAAATACTTACTAGAAGTGCACAAATAGTCCCCAAACATGGATAGTGACATACTAGAGGGATCAATGACAAAAATTCCCACAAAAAATATGTATTTTAATCATGGGCCATTTTTATGCATCTTAAAGGAAAATTCGCAAAAATGTGACCTGCTGGAGCCTAGAAAAATTGTATTTTAGGCCACGGGAGTACAGGCCATAAAGCCTAGGCATTCACTTGACATAAAATAAATTGTGATTATGTGGCTCGAGGTACATTGTGCGGTAAATGCAACATAATTTTACTGTAGCCCACTGAAGTACAGGCTCAAACATTAGGCATTAACCGTACAGAAAAGATCAAGTGATTATGTGGCTGGAGGTATATTAGATGGTATAGTGCAGGCCAGTACAAATACATGTAAAAAACATGTTTAAAAAAACTAAAAATATTAAATAAGAATTAAAAACATGACTGACGAAATCCCCCTCTTAAATTAACCCCAAATGATAATAGGTGAATAGAGTTGAGCGGACACCTGGATGTTCGGGTTCGAGAAGTTCGGCCGAACTTCCCGGAAATGTTCGGGTTCGGGATCCGAACCCGATCCGAACTTCGTCCCGAACCCGAACCCCATTGAAGTCAATGGGGACCCGAACTTTTCGGCACTAAAAAGGCTGTAAAACAGACCAGGAAAGAGCTAAAATGCTGCAAAAGGCAGCAACATGTACAGTCATGTGAAAAAATTAGGACACCCTTTGAAAGCATGTGGTTTTTTGTAACATTTTTAATAAAAGGTTATTTCATCTCCGTTTCAACAATACAGAGAGATTAAAGTTATCCAACTAAACAAAGAAAACTGAAGAAAAGTCTTTTCAAGATCTTCTGTAAATGTCATTCTACAAAAATGCCTATTCTAACTGAGGAAAAAGATAGGACACCCTCACATGTATTCCCTCTTAAATTGGCTCAGATCTCACACAGGTATATCACACCAGGTGCACATAATTAGTAGATCGTTACTCTGCATGTTGAATGAGGCTTGCCCTATTTAAACCTCAGACATTTAGTTTGGTGTGCTCTTGACTGTTGAAGTGAGAGTGAGCACCATGGTGAGAGCAAAAGAGCTGTCAGAGGACTTCAGAAAAAAGATTGTAGCAGCCTATGAGTCTGGGAAGGGATTTAAAAAGATCTCAAAAGATTTTGAAATCAGCCATTCCACTGTCTGGAAGATAGTCTACAAGTGGAGGGCTTTCAAAACAACTGCCAACATGCCCAGGACTGGTCGCCCCAGCAAGTTCACCCCAAGAGCAGACCGCAAGATGCTAAAAGAGGTCTCCAAAAACCCTAAAGTGTCATCTCGAGAACTACAGCAGGCTCTGGCTACTGTTGATGTAGAAGTACATGCCTCTACAATCAGAAAGAGACTGTACAAGTTTAACTTGCATGGGAGGTGTGCAAGGAGGAAACCTTTGCTTTCCAAGAGAAACATCGAGGCCAGACTGACATTTGCCAGAGATAAAGTTGACAAAGACCAGGACTTCTGGAATAATGTTCTTTGGACAGATGAGTCCAAAATTGAATTATTTGGACACAACAGCAGAGGACATGTTTGGCGTAAACCAAACACAGCATTCCAAGAAAAGAACCTCATACCAACTGTGAAGCATGGAGGTGGAAGTGTCATGGTTTGGGGCTGCTTTGCTGCAGCAGGACCTGGTCAGCTCACCATCATAGAATCCACGATGAATTCTACTGTGTATCAGAAGGTGCTTGAAGAACATGTGAGACCATCAGTTAGAAAATTAAAGCTGAAGCGGAACTGGACCATGCAACATGACAATGACCCAAAACATACTAGTAAATCAACCAAAGATTGGCTGAAAAAGAAGAAATGGAGAGTCCTGGAATGGCCAAGTCAAAGTCCAGATTTGAATCCCATTGAGATGCTGTGGGGTGACTTGAAAAGGGCTGTACGTGCAAGAAACCCCTCAAACATCTCACAGCTGAAAAAGTTCAGCATTGAGGAGTGGGGTAAAATTTCCTCAGACCGATGTCGAAGACTGGTAGATGGCTACAAGAACCGTCTCACTGCAGTTATTTCAGCCAAAGGAGGTAACACTCGCTATTAGGGGCAAGGGTGTCCTATCTTTTTCCTCAGTTAGAATAGGCATTTTTGTAGAATGACATTTACAGAAGATCTTGAAAAGACTTTTCTTCAGTTTTCTTTGTTTAGTCGGATTACTTTAATCTCTCTGTATTGTTGAAACGGAGATGAAATAACCTTTTATTAAAAATGTTACAAAAAACCACATGCTTTCAAAGGGTGTCCTAATTTTTTCACATGACTGTAGGTAAATCCCCTGCAAACAAATGTGGATAGAGAAATGAATAAAAATAAAAATAAAATAAATAAAAATTAACCAATATCAATTGGAGAGAGGTCCCATAGCAGAGAATCAGGCTTCACGTCAGCCGCCACTGTAACAGTCCATTGTCATATATTTAGGCCCAGCACTCAGGCAGAGGAGAGAGGTCCCGTAACAGAGAATCTGGCTTCATGTCAGCAGAGAATCAGTCTGCATGTCATAGCAGAGAATCAGGCTTCACGTCAGCCACCACTGCAACAGTCCATTGTCATATATTTAGGCCCAGCACCCAGGCAGAGGAGAGAGGTCCCGTAACAGAGAATCTGGCTTCATGTCAGCAGAGAATCAGTCTGCATGTCATAGCAGAGAATCAGGCTTCACGTCAGCCACCACTGCAACAGTCCATTGTCATATATTTAGGCCCAGCACCCAGGCAGAGGAGAGAGGTCCCGTAACAGACAATCTGGCTTCATGTCAGCAGAGAATCAGTCTTCATGTCATAGCAGAGAATCAGGCTTCACGTCAGCCACCACTGCAACAGTCCATTGTCATATATTTAGGCCCAGCACCCAGGCAGAGGAGAGAGGTCCCGTAACAGTCAATCTGGCTTCATGTCAGCAGAGAATCAGTCTGCATGTCATAGCAGAGAATCAGGCTTCACGTCAGCCACCACTGCAACAGTCCATTGTCATATATTTAGGCCCCGGCACACAGACAGAGGAGAGGTTCATTCAAATTTGGGTAGCCTCGCAATATAATGGTAAAATAAAAATAGGATTGAATGAGGAAGTGCCCTGGAGTACAATAATATATGGTTAAGGGGAGGTAGTTAATGTCTAATCTGCACAAGGGATGGACAGGTCCTGTGGGATCCATGCCTGGTTCATTTTTATGAACGTCAGCTTGTCCACATTGGCTGTAGACAGGCGGCTGCGTTTGTCTGTAATGACGCCCCCTGCCGCGCTGAATACAAGTTCAGACAAAACGCTGGCCGCCGGGCAGGCCAGCACCTCCAAGGCATAAAAGGCTAGCTCTGGCCACGTGGACAATTTAGAGACCCAGAAGTTGAATGGGGCCGAACCATCAGTCAGTATGTGGAGGGGTGTGCACATGTACTGTTCCACCATGTTAGTGAAATGTTGCCTCCTGCTAACACGTTGCGTATCAGGTGGTGGTGCAGTTAGCTGTGGCGTGTTGACAAAACTTTTCCACATCTCTGCCATGCTAACCCTGCCCTCAGAGGAGCTGGCCGTGACACGGCTGCCTTGGTGACCTCTTGCTCCTCCTCTGCCTTGGCCTTGGGCTTCCATTTATTCCCCTGTGACATTTGGGAATGCTCTCAGTAGCGCGTCTACCAACGTGCGCTTGTACTCGCGCATCTTCCTATCACGCTCCAGTGCAGGAAGTAAGGTGGGCACATTGTCTTTGTACCATGGATCCAGCAGGGTGGCAACCCAGTAGTCCGCACACGTTAAAATGTGGGCAACTCTGCTGTCATTGCGCAGGAACTGCAGCATGTAGTCGCTCATGTGTGCCTTGCTGCCCAAGGGTAAGGACAATATGCCCTCTGTGGGAGGCGTATCGTCTTCGTCCTGCCTTTCCCCCCAGCCACGCACCAGTGATGGGCCCGAGCTGCGTTGGGTGCCACCCCGCTGTGACCATGCTTCATCCTCATCCTCCTCCACCTCATCCTCGTCCTCCAGTAGTGGGCCCTGGCTGACCACATTTGTACCTGGCCTCTGCTGTTGCAAAAAAACTCCCTCTGAGTCAATTCGAAGAGACTGGCCCGAAAGTGCTAAAAATGACCCCTCTTCCTCCTCCTCCTCCTCCTGGGCCACCTCCTCTTCTATCATCGCCGTAAGTGTTTTCTCGAGGAGACATAGAAGTGGTATTGTAACGCTGCTAACGGCGTCATCGCCACTGGCCATGTTGGTGGAGTACTCGAAACAGCGCAACAGGGCACACAGGTCTTGCATGGAGGCCCAGTCATTGGTGGTGAAGTGGTGCAGTTCCGTAGTGCGACTGACCCGTGCATGCTGCAGCTGAAACTCCACTATGGCCTGCTGCTGCTCGCACAGTCTGTCCAGCATGTGCAAGGTGGAGTTCCACCTGGTGGGCACGTCGCATATGAGACGGTGAGCGGGAAGGCCGTAGTTACGCTGTAGCGCAGACAGGCGAGCAGCAGCAGGATGTGAACGTAGGAAGCGCGAACAGACGGCCCGCACTTTATGCAGCAGCTCTGACATGTCGGGGTAGTTGTGAATGAACTTCTGCACCACCAAATTCAGCACATGCGCCAAGCAAGGGATGTGCGTCAAACCGGCTAGTCCCAGAGCTGCAACGAGATTTCGCCCATTATCGCACACCACCAGGCCGGGCTTGAGGCTCACCGGCAGCAGCCACTCGTCAGTCTGTTGTTCTATACCCCGCCACAACTCCTGTGCGGTGTGGGGCCTGTCCCCCAAACATATGAGTTTCAGAATGGCCTGCTGACGTTTACCCCGGGCTGTGCTGAAGTTGGTGGTGAAGGTGTGTGGCTGACTGGATGAGCAGGTGGAAGAAGAGGAGGAGGAAGCTGAGTAGGAGGAGGTGGCAACAGGAGGGAAAGAATCTTGCCCTGCGATCCTTGGCGGCGGAAGGACGTGCGCCAAACAGCTCTCTGCCTGGGGCCCAGCTGCCACTACATTTACCCAGTGTGCAGTTAGGGAGATATAGCGTCCCTGGCCGTGCTTACTGGTCCACGTATCTGTGGTTAGGTGGACCTTGCCACAGATGGCGTTGCGCAGTGCACACTTGATTTTATCGGATACTTGGTTGTGCATGGAAGGCACGGCTCTCTTGGAGAAGTAGTGCCGGCTGGGAACAATGTACTGTGGGAAAGCAAGCGACATGAGCTGTTTGAAGCTGTCTGTGTCCACCAGCCTAAATGACAGCATTTCATAGGCCAGTAGTTTAGAAATGCTGGCATTCAGGGCCAGGGATCGAGGGTGGCTAGGTGGGAATTTACGCTTTCTCTCAAATGTTTGTGAGATGGAGAGCTGAACGCTGCCGTGTGACATGGTTGAGATGCTTGGTGACGGAGGTGGTGGTGGTGTTGGTGGTACATCCCCTGTTTGCTGGGCGGCAGGTGCCAACGTTCCTCCAGAGGCGGAGGAAGAGGCCGAGGTGGCAGCAGCAGAAGAGGCCAAGGTGGCAGCAGCAGAAGAGGCCGAGGCGGCAGCAGCAGAAGAGGTAGCAGGGGGAGCCTGAGTGACTTCCTTGTTTTTAAGGTGTTTACTCCACTGCAGTTCATGCTTTGCATGCAGGTGCCTGGTCATGCAGGTTGTGCTAAGGTTCAGAACGTTAATGCCTCGCTTCAGGCTCTGATGGCACAGCGTGCAAACCACTCGGGTCTTGTCATCAGCACATTGTTTGAAGAAGTGCCATGCCAGGGAACTCCTTGAAGCTGCCTTTGGGGTGCTCAGTCCCAGATGGCGGCGGTCAGTAGCAGGCGGAGTCTCTTGGCGGCGGGTGTTCTGCTTTTGCCCACTGCGCCTTCTTTTTCTATGCTGTTGGCTCGGTCTCACCACTGCCTCTTCCTCCGAACTGTGAAAGTCAGTGGCACGACCTTCATTCCATGTGGGGTCTAGGACCTCATCGTCCCCTGCATTGTCTTCCACCCAGTCTTGATCCCTGACCTCCTGTTCAGTCTGCACACTGCAGAAAGACGCAGCAGTTGGCACCTGTGTTTCGTCATCTTCAGAGACATGTTGAGGTGGTATTCCCATGTCCTCATCATCAGGAAACATAAGTGGTTGTGCGTCAGTGCATTCTATGTCTTCCACCGCTGGGAAAGGGCTAGGTGGATGCCCTTGGGAAACCCTGCCAGCGGAGTCTTCAAACAGCATAAGAGACTGCTGCATAACTTGCGGCTCAGACAGTTTCCCTGGTATGCATGGGGGTGATGTGACAGACTGATGGGCTTGGTTTTTTAGGCGCCATCTGTGCGCTTTCTGCAGAAGACTGGGTGGGAGATAATGTGAACGTGCTGGATCCACTGTCGGAAACCCAATTGACTAATGCCTGTACCTTCTCAGGCCTTACCATCCTTAGAACGGCATTGGGCCCCACCAAATATCGCTGTAAATTATGGCGGCTACTGGGACCTGAGGTAGTTGGTACAATAGGATGTGTGGCTGTGGCAGATCGGCCACGTCCTCTCCCAGCACCAGAGGGTCTACTAACATCCACCACGACCATGTCTGCGTCCGCGTCCCTTACTAGATGTTTTCCTCATTGTTACCGTTCACCACAATAAGAAAAGTATTATTTGGCCCAATGTATTGAATTCAAATTCAGGCCTTTTTTTACAGACACCTAACACTATTTGGCTATCTATTTAGATACCATATTACACTAATACAGGCACAGCAGTAACAACAGATTTAGCTGGATATAAATTTGAGGCCTAGTATTTAGGCGCTAGGTGACAGGTATACGTTTACTGACAGAATTAGACTTGGAAATGCACAGTAGCGTGTGTGTGAAGTTATTCAGAATGACCCTATGCGCACCTTGAATCTTATATACCCTTTTAGGGATAGATTTAAAATAGCTCTGATACAGCAGAAACCACTAAATTAGGAAATTGCTAAATTGGGAATTGTATTTCAGCCCAGAACAAAAACTGTGCTTTGACGGACACTAAATAACTTGACCAGCCACAGCAGTATTGACAGATTTAGCTGGATTTAAATTTGAGGCCTGGTATTTAGGCGGTGGATGACAGGTATACGTTTACTGACAGAATTAGACTTGGAAATGCACAGTAGCGTGTGTGTGAAGTTATTCAGAATGACCCTATGTGCACCTTGAATCTTATATACCCTTTTAGGGATAGATTTAAAATAGCTCTGATACAGCAGAAACCACTAAATTAGGAAATTGCTAAATTGGGAATTGTATTTCAACCCAGAACAAAAACTGTGCTTTGACGGACACTAAATAACTTGACCAGCCACAGCAGTAACGACAGATTTAGCTGGATATAAATTTGAGGCCTTATATTTAGGCGCTGGGTGACAGGTATACGTTTACTGACAGAATTAGACTTGTAAATGCATAGTAGCGTGTGTGTGAAGTTATTCAGAATGACCCTATGTGCACCTTGAATCTTATATACCCTTTTAGGGATAGATTTAAAATAGCACTGATACAGCAGAAACCACTAAATTAGGAAATTGCTAAATTGGGAATTGTATTTCAACCTAGAACAAAAACTGTGCTTTGAAGGACACTAAATAACTTGACCAGCCACAGCAGTAACGACAGATTTAGCTGGATATAAATTTGAGGCCTATTATTTAGGCGCTGGGTGACAGTTATACGTTTACTGACAGAATTAGACTTGGAAATGCACAGTAGCGTGTGTGTGAAGTTATTCAGAATGACCCTATGTGCACCTTGAATCTTATTTACCCTTTTAGGGATAGATTTAAAATAGCTCTGATACAGCAGAAACCACTAAATTAGGAAATTGCTAAATTGGGAATTGTATTTCAACCCAGAACAAAAACTGTGCTTTGATGGACACTAAATAACTTGACCAGCCACAGCAGTATTGACAGATTTAGCTGGATATAAATTTGAGGCCTAGTATTTAGGCGCTGGGTGACAGATATACGTTTACTGACAGAATTAGACTTGGAAATGCACAGTAGCGTGTGTGTGAAGTTATTCATAATGACCCTATTTGCACCTTGAATCTTATATACCCTTTTAGGGATAGATTTAAAATAGCTCTGATACAGCAGAAACCACTAAATTAGGAAATTGCTAAATTTGGAATTGTATTTCAACCCAGAACAAAAACTGTGCTTTGACGGACACTAAATAACTTGACCAGCCACAGCAGTAACGACAGATTTAGCTGGATATAAATTTGAAGCCTATTATTTAAGCGCTGGGTGACAGTTATACGTTTACTGACAGAATTAGACTTGGAAATGCACAGTAGCGTGTGTGTGAAGTTATTCAGAATGACCCTATGTGCACCTTGAATCTTATATACCCTTTTAGGGATAGATTTTAAATAGCTCTGATACAGCAGAAACCACTAAATTAGGAAATTGCTAAATTGGGAATTGTATTTCAACCCAGAACAAAAACTGTGCTTTGACGGACACTAAATAACTTGACCAGCCACAGCAGTAATGACAGATTTAGCTGGATATAAATTTGAGGCCTATTATTTAGGCGCTGGGGGACAGTTATACGTTTACTGACAGAATTAGACTTGGAAATGCACAGTAGCGTGTGTGTGAAGTTATTCAGAATGACCCTATGTGCACCTTGAATCTTATATACCCTTTTAGGGATAGATTTAAAATAGCTCTGATACGTCAGAAACCACTAAATTAGGAAATTGCTAAATTGGGAATTGTATTTCAACCCAGAACAAAAACTGTGCTTTGACAGACACTAAATAACTTGACCAGCCACAGCAGTAACGACAGATTTAGCTGGATATAAATTTGAGGCCTAGTATTTAGGCGCTGGGTGACAGGTATACGTTTTCTGACAGAATTAGACTTGTAAATGCACAGTAGCGTGTGTGTGAAGTTATTCAGAATGACCCTATGTGCACCTTGAATCTTATATACCCTTTTAGGGATAGATTTAAAATAGCTCTGATACAGCAGAAACCACTAAATTAGGAAATTGCTAAATTGGGAATTGTATTTCAACCCAGAACAAAAACTGTGCTTTGATGGACACTAAATAACTTGACCAGCCACAGCAGTAATGACAGATTTAGCTGGATATAAATTTGAGGCCTAGTATTTAGGCGCTGGGTGACAGGTATACGTTTACTGACAGAATTAGACTGGGATATGGCCAAAAAATAACCACACTATTGACGGTTAAATGCACTTGGTGACAGGCTCAGCTTGCCCCTGATGTAGTATATGGCCAAAAAATAACCAGACTATTGATGGTTAAATGCACTTGGTGTGGCAGCTTGACCCTGATGTAGTATTTAGCCAAAAAACAACCACACCATTGAGGGTTAAATGCACTTGGTGACAGCTTGCCCCTGATGTAGTATATGGCCAAAAAATAACCAGACTATTGATGGTTAAATGCACTTGGTGTGACAGCTTGACCCTGATGTAGGATTTAGCCAAAAAACAACCACACCATTGAGGGTTAAATGCACTTGGTGGCAGCTTGTGCTGGCGCACCACAAGACACAAAATGGCCGCCGATCACCCCAGAAAAAAGTGACTGAAAAATGCTCTGGGCAGCCTAAAAACAGTGAGCAATTCAATAGCAGCAGTTCAATCATCCACAGCTGCAGATCGATCTCTGAATGAAGTCTTTTGGAGGAGTTAGTCACTGCCTAATCTCGCTCTAACTTTACAGCTGCAACCTCTCCCTATGCTGATCAGAGCAGAGTGACGGGCGGCGCTACGTGACTCCAGCTTAAATAGAGGCTGAGTCACATGCTGCACTGGCCAATCACAGCCATGCCAATAGAAGGCATGGCTGTGACGGCCTCCTGGGGCAAGTAGTATGACGCTTGTTGATTGGCTGCTTTGCAGCCTTTCAAAAAGCGCCAAGAAAGCGACGACCACCGAACCCGAACCCGGACTTTTACAAAAATGCCCGGGTTCGGGTCCGTGTCACGGACACCCTAAAATTCGTTACGAACCCGAACTATACAGTTCGGGTTCGCTCATCCCTATAGGTGAATTTTAATAACACAAGGTCGTCACAGGTGTTGAATTCTTCTAAGGCCCCAACAATTAGGCATTCACCATACAGAAAAGATCAAGTGATTATGTGGCTGGAGGTATATTAGATGGTCATTGTACCGATTTTACTAAAGGCAAGTGGAGTACAGGCCCCAGAAATTAAGCATTCACCGGACAGAAAAGGCCATTTATGCCGCTGTATTTACATAAGACAGAGATCATTCTTTGTTCTGGGTGGTGGCAGGTATGTTGTCACGAGGGTGTCAAGAGCCACGTCTGACTCCGTTATACCCGGGGTCAGGAAGTCGCAGCGGGTGGCTGCGCGCTCTATGTCTAAAGATCACGGTGTTTCTTAGTGTTTGTTTTCTGTGTTTGCCTTGCTATCCTTTTTGTCTCACTCAGGGATCCGTAGCTTCTCCTCCTCAGCTGTTTCTTGTCTGCCACTCCCAAACTCCTTATATTCTCCTCTCACACTTCTCTTGTTGCCAGTTATAGAGCTTCCTGCCTGGACATCTATGCTGACCCACTGGAGCTGAGAATCTGGTTGTTGTTCCAGAGTGCTACCCTCCGGATCCCTGTTGGGCTTTTGTTGTCTCCTGTTGTTGCCCACCTGGGATTATATGTTTAGTTTGTATTGTCTGTCCTCCCCTTGGTGTTTTCCTTTAGAGCTAGTGGTGCGGACTAGTGTTCCCACCGCCCTGTTCACTATCTAGGGCTCATCCTAGGGAAAGCCAGGGTTTTAGGCACGTGATCGGCGTACGGGTGAGGAACCCGTCTAGGGACGACAGGGCAGCCAGGCGCCAGCCGCAAGGTGAGTCAGGGGTCACCACCTTCCCTCTCACTAGGGCAGGGCCTCCCTCTTTTCCTCCCTCCGTGTCACGTATGTGACAGTTACGCCGATCGTGATATTATAACTGGCCCTTATTTTTTTTTTGAGAAAAAAAATAAAAATTAAAAAATATAATTTTTTTTTTCTCTACTTAGAATCCAATATGGATCCTATTGCTGCTTTGGCAAAACAGCTTCAAGGCCTGTCTTTGGAGGTGGCAGGATTGAAGGCGTCTGTCCTCCAACAGCAGCAGCAAATGCAGCAGACCGTAAGCCCAGCGGTTGCTATGGGTAACCAGGTTGTTACAGAACCCAAGGTTGTTCTTCCTGACAGATTCTCTGGGGGAAGGGACAAATTTGTGTTGTTCCGTGAGGCCTGCAAATTATATTTTAAGCTGCGCCCTTACTCCTCAGGTAATGAAGAACAGCGGGTGGGGATTGTTATTTCCCTGCTTCAGGGGGACCCGCAATCCTGGGCGTTCTCGTTACCCCCTGGTTCCCAGGCTCTCCGGTCAGTGGAGGGATTTTTTGGGGCTTTGGGTCTCATATATGATGACCCTGACCGTGTCGCCCTGGCTGAGTCGAAGTTACGGAGACTCCTACAGGGAGATCGGCCAGCAGAGGAATATTGCTCAGAGTTCCGCAGGTGGGCTACGGATACTCAGTGGAACGACCCGGCTCTCAGGAGTCAGTTCTGCTCTGGGTTATCTGAAAGGGTTAAGGATGCGCTGGCGCTGTATGAGACCCCCCTTTCCCTTGATGCTGTTATGTCCCTCTCTATCAGGATAGATAGACGTCTTAGGGAGAGATCGAAAATTCCTGAGCAATCGGTAACCTCTCCCAAGCAGCAGTTAGTCTGTACTGACTTGGATGAGCCTATGCAGCTAGGAGGAACTTCTCGTCAGGTCCGTCCTCCTGAGGTTCGCCGTAGGTGGGGGGCTTGTTTTTTCTGTGGGGGGAAGGGTCATTTCATTAATGTCTGTCCCTCCTTTCCCAAAAACAAAAGACCGTCGGAAAACTACTAACCCCAGGCTGTGCGGAGGATGTCAGCCGGGGGGTATACGTTTCCTCCATACGAACATCTCAATTTGTGTTGCCAGCGGTTATTGTTTTTGGTGTTAAGACGGAGTCTATTTCTTTTTTTCTAGACAGTGGTGCAGGGGTAAATTGATAGATGCCCATTTTGCCCGCACTATGGGTTTGTCTCTCTGTACGCTGCAGAGACCCATTCCCATATTCGCTATTGACTCTGCTCCTCTGTCTCAGAGAAACCTCACTCACGTTGTCCATAACTTACATCTTCGGGTAGGGGACCACCATAAGGAGCGTCTTTCATGTTACGTTCTGGAGGGCCTTCCCTCTCCTGTGGTATTGGGTCCTTCCCTGGTTGGTAGCGCACAATCCAGTGGTGGATTGGCAGGCCAGGGAGATATTGGAGTGGAGTGAGCATTGCAGAGAGAATTGCTTAAATAACAATTGCTTAATCGCCTCCATAGCTTCCCTACCTACATTTATTTCGGACTTTGAGGACGTTTTTTCTGAAAAGGGTTGTCAGAAACTACCACCTCATCATCCTTATGATTGCCCGGTTAACCTGATTCCCGGTGCAAAATTACCCAACTCCAGGTTGTATAATCTTTCGGGTCCCGAGAGACAAGCCATGAAAGATTATATCTCCGAGAGTCTGGCCAAGGGACACATCAGACCCTCTTCTTCACCCGTGGCTGCAGGGTTTTTCTTTGTTAAAAAGAAAGATGGGGGCCTGCGTCCTTGCCTAGATTTCCATGAGCTAAACCGGATAACCGTCCGAGACCCATACCCTCTTCCTCTCATTCCTGACCTTTTTAATCAGATTGCGGGTGCTAGGTGGTTCTCCAAACTTGATCTTAGGGGGGCCTACAATCTGATTCGTATCAAGGAAGGGGATGAGTGGAAGACAGCTTTTAACACCCCTGAGGGGCATTACGAAAATGTAGTCATGCCTTTCGGTCTGACCAATGCCCCTGCTGTCTTCCAACATTTCGTTAATGATATTTTTAGTCATCTCATCGGCAGGTTTGTAGTCATATACCTAGATGATATCTTAATTTATTCGGCTGATCTGAAAACACATGAAGTACATGTCAGGCAAGTACTGCAGGTCCTACGGACGAATAAATTATATGCGAAAATTGAAAAATGTGTCTTCGCCGTTCAGGAAATACAATTCCTGGGATATCTATTATCTTCTTCAGGTTTCCGTATGGATCCTGGGAAGGTCCAGGCAATTTTAGATTGGGATCTTCCTGAGAACCTTAAAGCTCTACAACGGTTTTTGGGTTTCGCAAATTTCTACAGAAAGTTTATTAAAAATTATTCAGTGATCGTTAAACCCCTTACTGACATGACTAGGAAGGGGACTGATTTTTCTAAATGGTCTGACGCCGCTAAAATTGCATTTTCCTCTCTAAAAGAGAGATTTACCTCGGCACCTGTCCTAATTCAACCTGATGTCTCCCAGCCTTTTATTGTTGAAGTTGATGCGTCGGAGGTGGGAGTGGGGGCTGTATTGTCTCAGGGTCCGTCTCCTGGCAAATGGCGTCCTTGCGCTTTCTTTTCCCAAAAATTATCTGCAGCAGAAAAGAACTATGATATTGGAAATAGGGAACTGTTGGCGATTAAACTGGCGTTTGCAGAGTGGCGTCACTTCTTAGAGGGAGCAATCCACCCCGTCACGGTAATTACGGATCACAAAAACCTTCTGTACCTAGAATCGGCTAAGCGTCTCACCCCTAGACAAGCTAGGTGGTCGCTATTCTTTACCAGATTTAACTTTGTAATCACCTATCGTCCTGGGGCAAAAAATACCAAGGCAGACGCATTGTCTCGTAGTTTCCCTGGGGGGGTAATGTTAGTGATCCGGTACCTATTTTACAAAGAGGAGTGGTTGTCTCTGCTGTACACTCTGTTCTAGAGGGAAAGGTGTTAGAGGCCCAGGGGGACGCCCCGGCCTCTTGCCCCTCAGAGAAATTGTTTGTACCGTTAAACCTGCGTCTTGAGTTATTGAAGGAACATCATAATTCGGCACTTGCTGGGCACCCGGGTAGTAAAGCAACCTTGGAGCTATTGTCTCGTCGTTTTTGGTGGCCAAGGTTGCGTCAGGATGTAATAGATTTCGTGTCTACATGTTCTACTTGTGCACGCGCGAAAGTCTCTCATACACGTCCAGCAGGGTCTTTATTGCCACTTTTCATCCCCAATAGACCATGGACACATCTATCAATGGATTTCATCACTGACTTACCTTTGTCTGCGGGTAAAACAGTTATCTTGGAAGTAGTAGACAGGTTTAGCAAAATGGTACACTTTATTGCGCTACCCGCACTTCCTAATGCTAAGACTCTTGCTCAGGTGTTTATCAGTGAAATCATGAAGCTTCACGGGGTCCCTTCCGATGTGGTTTCGGATCGGGGAACCCAGTTTATTTCTAAGTTTTGGAAAGCTTTTTGTACCCGTTTAGGGGTACACTTATCCTTTTCCTCAGCTTTCCATCCTCAGTCGAATGGACAGACTGAGCGTACCAACCAAAACCTAGAAACATATTTAAGGTGTTTTGCGTCTGAAAACCAAGAGGTGTGGTCATCATATTTACCGTTAGCCGAGTTTGCCATAAATAATCGCCGTCAGGAATCCACTGGCAAGTCACCATTTCTTGGTGCATACGGTTTTCATCCCCAATTTTGTACTTTCAAAGAGGGGGGGTCTTCTGGGGTTCCCGAAAAGGAACGGTTTTCTTCATCTCTTTCATCGGTATGGCAGAAGGTGCAAGCGAACTTGAAAAATATGAGTGGTAAATACAAATGCATGGCCGATAAGAAACGGTCGCCAGGTCCGGACCTAGGAGTGAATGACTATGTGTGGTTGTCTACTAGGAATATTAAGTTGAAGGTTCCCTCTTGGAAACTGGGTCCTAGGTTCATTGGTCCTTATAAAATTGTAGCCGTCATTAACCCTGTGGCTTTTCGCCTGGAGCTACCTCAGACTTTTAAGATCCATAACGTCTTCCATAAGTCGTTGCTCAAGAAGTATGTTCCATCTCTAGAACCATCACCGCTGCCACCTCCTCCTGTTGTTGTGGATGGTAATCTGGAGTTTCAAATATCCAGAATTGTTGATTCTCGTCGGGTCCGCCGCTCTCTTCAGTATCTGGTGCATTGGAGGGGTTACGGTCCCGAGGAAAGAATGTGGGTTCCAGCGTCAGAGGTAAACGCCAACAGGTTGATTCAGGCTTTCCATGTCTCTCATCCGGAGAGACCTGGTCCTGAGTGTCCGGAGGCCCCTCGTGAAAGGGGGGGGTACTGTCACGAGGGTGTCAAGAGCCACGTCTGACTCCGTTATACCCGGGGTCAGGAAGTCGCAGCGGGTGGCTGCGCGCTCTATGTCTAAAGATCACGGTGTTTCTTAGTGTTTGTTTTCTGTGTTTGCCTTGCTATCCTTTTTGTCTCACTCAGGGATCCGTAGCTTCTCCTCCTCAGCTGTTTCTTGTCTGCCACTCCCAAACTCCTTATATTCTCCTCTCACACTTCTCTTGTTGCCAGTTATAGAGCTTCCTGCCTGGACATCTATGCTGACCCACTGGAGCTGAGAATCTGGTTGTTGTTCCAGAGTGCTACCCTCCGGATCCCTGTTGGGCTTTTGTTGTCTCCTGTTGTTGCCCACCTGGGATTATATGTTTAGTTTGTATTGTCTGTCCTCCCCTTGGTGTTTTCCTTTAGAGCTAGTGGTGCGGACTAGTGTTCCCACCGCCCTGTTCACTATCTAGGGCTCATCCTAGGGAAAGCCAGGGTTTTAGGCACGTGATCGGCGTACGGGTGAGGAACCCGTCTAGGGACGACAGGGCAGCCAGGCGCCAGCTGCAAGGTGAGTCAGGGGTCACCACCTTCCCTCTCACTAGGGCAGGGCCTCCCTCTTTTCCTCCCTCCGTGTCACGTATGTGACAGTTACGCCGATCGTGATATATGTGTGGGCTGGCATTAGGAAATTCAATTACACGCGGTCGTCCCAGGTGTTGAATTGCTCCGAGATCCATGCCTCAATCATTTTTAAAAATGTGAGGTCGTACACACTGTCATGACCTAGGTGATTGCGCTTATCGGTCACCATCCCCCCTGCTGTGCTGAAAATGTCCTTTTAGACAGGACACTCAACAAAGGGCAAGCCAAGAATTCCATAGCAAATTGTGCCAGCTCTGGCCACAGTTCAAGCCTGCACACCCAGTAGTCCAGGGGTTCCTCGCTTCTCAGAGCGTCCACATCGGCCATTAACACGTTGTAGTCGGACACCTGTCGGTCTAGGCGTTCCCTGAGGCTGGATCCAGAGGGCGGCTGTCGATGGGTTGGCTGCAAGAATGATCTCACATCCGAAGTGACCAACACATCTTCAAACCGCCCTCTTCTTGCATGTGTGGTAGGATTGGTACTCGCAACTGTTTCTCTGTGGGTGGAAATTCCTCTGCCAGTGCCCGCAACAGCAGAATGCAGCATCTCTCGCAGCAAGGCCTGGAAATGCTGAATTCTGACAGCCCTCTGTGATGCTGGAAACATTTCCGCCATTTTGTGTTTGTACCGGGGGTCTAAGTACGTTGCCACCTAGTACTGGTCCTTGCCCTTTATGCTTCAAACACTGAAGCATGAAGGCCCCCATTTGCACTTAATTTAAAGCAGTGGAGCTCCATAGCTCCCACTCATCGCCCAAGAGAATGTCGTCCTCGGTCTACTCCCCCCAGCCACGGACAACACCAGGGATCCCAGAAAAGTTTAAAGCCTGTTCTTCTTTCTCCTCCTCCCCCCAGCCACCATCCTCCTCTGACTCCTCTTAAGACTCCTGCTGACTTTTCTCAGATGGAGTAGCCCCCCAGGGGAATTTATTCAGCATAGCAACTTCCTCATCTTCCAGCTCCTGCTCCTCGACGGCTTGATCAATGAAACAACGCAATGCATGCTCCAGAAAGAAGGTGTAAGGTATGATGTCACCAAATTGAATAGGTTCTGGGGAGCTTGGGGGGTGTAGCGGAAGAGGCAATACCAGTCGAAAAGGAGGAGTCAGCCGAGGAGGAGACGGATGATGGAGGAGGAGAAGAGGCAGGCCTGCATGCAATCCGTGGTAACACCAAATACACACGGGTGCCACGGGTTACATGCTTGACGGCTGTCAGAAAGTTCACCCAGTGTGCAGTAAAGGTTATGTACCTTCCCTGCCTGTATTTGATAGACCACGTGTCTGTGGTCAGATTTATCTTGGCACCGACACTGTGTGCCAGAGATATATTAACTTGCTGCTGAAAGTGGCCATATAGTTCAGGGATGCCCTTCTGGGAGAAACATTTCCTTCTGGGGACCTTCCATTGCGGTGTGCCAATGGCCACTAATTTTCTAAAGGCCTCCGAGTCCACCAATTTATATGACAGTAGTTGGCAAGCTAGCAGTTCTGACAAGCCAGCGGTCAGCAAGAGGATTATCCGGCATCATTATATTTTTACACTCGAACATTTAGGCCACGGAACCCTGCCTTGTGCCAGATGAACGTGAAGACGGCATGGTGGAAGGTGGAGTGGTGAACAAATGTTAGTAGAGAGGAGAAGTAGAAGAGGCAGGACGTGGAGCGCCGGGAGTGAGGCTTTGTGGGTTCTGACGGCGTGAGTGTTGGGCTTACCGCGACTTATGCGCTGACAGCACAGGCTGCAGATGGCAACACTATTATTAGCAGCAGACACGTTAAACAAAGCCCACACTGCGGAGCCATGTGCTGGCATCCTGGGAGCACAAGATGTGACCGTGCAGGGCTTGCTCCAGATACATTTGCAGTCATTTTTTTTAGTCCGGTGCACTGCAAGTTCTGCCTGCTTCTCCTCCCTATCTGCTGATGTCCCACCAGTGACAGGTTTGAGAAGGTCTGAAAGAATATCTGCACATTAGTTATCAGACAGCCTCTTTTGGTTTCACTTTGTCTGTGTGTTGCTGGTATGTTCACACCCCCTGTTCACAGGTGGATCATGTGACCTTCACCTCTCCCTATTTAGTCTGACTTTACCCATCACTCCTTGCTCTGGATAGGTTCATTTGGTTTTTGGAAGAGCTGGAGTGTGGTTCGTGGTGAAGTCCTGTTCGTCCATCATCCATCAGCCTCAGAAGTTAAGTGTTCCGCTTGTGTTTTGTATCCCCCCCCCACCTTTGTTGTTTACTAGGCCTCAGCGAGACACTGGTTCCTTCACCAGGGAAGGAGCGGGTTGTCTCTGCCCAGTCATTACTATTATGGCAACTGAGGGCCACCAGGGTTTTCTAGGTTCCTGTGTATGGGCATCTGTACCATCGAGAGGTGCCCATATGGATAGGAGTTAGGTCCAGGAGCAGGGTTTTGAAAGTGGTGACCCTTTTCCTTCCCTAGTGGTGAAGCCTAGTGTCCTTTCCCTTCCTTCTTGGTGTCCTTTGGTGTTCTCCACTACAACATCCGTGACAACATCCGGACAAAATCCGTCTCTCCCTCTGAACTCCCCTCATTTTCCTCTCCCCTTCTCCTCCCTATCTGTTGCTCCGTCTCTACCTCTGAATTCCCCTCCTCTTCCTCTCTTGTGGGCACCCACGTGACGTCCATTAACACGTCATCATTGTTACCTACAGCACCACTGACATTAGAGATCTCGGAGTAGGCAGCAACAGCGGCAACCACCCTCCTTGGGCCGCTCTAGTTACTGTCGTCAAACCACCGTTACTACCTCCTCTTCCTCATCCGATGCCAAGATTGGCTGTGCATCAGTAAGGTCTGGGAATGACTCGGGTGGAGGGGCTATAGTGGTGGTAGTGGTGGTGGTGTCTTTGGGGTTGCACACAGCAGAAAATGAGGAGGGGGCAGATACAGAGGATGAGGAGGGTGCAGAAGCGGAAGCTGATTGAGCCACTCAACCAACTCTGGTGCGCTCTTTGAAGTTATCGCACACTCCTTCTCTAACTTCCAGCTTAGACTCTGGCTTGGTGCACCTGCCTGACACCTGCAATCCCTGCAGAACGGTCTGCCTCTTCCTCTGCTTGTCATTTTACAAATGACCCTCTGACTAAGTCTGTATAGAAAAGTAGTTTTTGTGGAAAAAGGAATATCACAACCCTCAATCAGTATTTGGCAGAAAGAGGTATAATGCACTCCTCAATCAGTATTTTGTGGAAGTAGGTGTATTGCACCCCTCAAACAGTATTTGGTGGAAGAATGTATATAGCAATAGTACCCCTCAATCAGTATTTAGTGGAAGAAGGTAAATGGCGGAAAAAGGTGTATTGTACCCCTCAATTGGTATTTGGTGATGAAGGCATATGGCACCTCTTAATCAGTATTTGGCAGAAACTGGTATAATGCGCCCCTCAATCAGTATCTAGTGGAAGATTGTATATGGCACCCCTCAATCAGTTTTTGGCGGAAACAGGAATATAGGACACCTAAATCAGTATTTTGCTGAAGTATGTGTATTGCACCCCTCAATCAGTATTTGGTGGCAGAAGGTATAAAGGAATAGCACCCCTTTGGTGGAAAAAGGTGTATTGCACCCCTCAATCGGTATTTGGTGGAAGAAGGTACATAGCAATAGCACCCCTAAATCAGTATTTAGTGGAAGAAGGGATATGACACCCCTCAATCAGTATTTGGTGGAAAATTGTGTATTTCACCCCTAAATCGGTATTTGGTGGAAAAAGGTAGTTAGCAATAGCACCCCTCGATCAATATTTAGTGGAAGAAGGCATATGACACCGCTCAATCATTATTTGGCGGAAACAGGAATATTGCACCCTTCAATAGGTATTTGGCGGAAAATGGTGTATTGCACCCTCAATCAGTATTTGGTGGAAGAAGGTATATAGAAATAGCACCCCTCCATCAGTATTTAGTGGAAGATCGTAGATGGCACCCCTCAATCAGTATTTGGCGGAAACAGGTATATACCACAACACAATCAGTATTTGGCAGAAACAGGAATATGGCACCCCTGTCATGGAACCATGAACCAGACGTACAACAAGAGATAAGTGGAAATAAGAAGGCTTTATTGAAAATCAAGCTGTAAGGCAAAAGTCCAAACGGATGGCTAAACCGAAGCAGGGTCCTGCGAAGCCAGAGGTCAGGAACCAGAAGGGTAGTCAGACGAAGCCTGGATCAGGAACCAGCAGGGTAGTCAGACGAAGCCTGGATCAGGAACCAGCAGGGTAGTCAGACGAAGCCAGGATCAGGAACCAGAAGCAGCAGCAGTCTTAGAAGCATGTGAACACAGGAGGACCAAGCAAGGAACTGAAGCCACAGACCTCCTATATATATGAGCTAGGCATCCAGCTCCTCCCAGTGGGAAGGAGAAGCCGCAGGGTGGAAAGCTACAAGAAACCCAGAAACCAAGATGGCCGCCAGCACATGTCAAACAAAGGAGAACAGCAAGAAGGTAAGACCATGACAGTACCTCCCCCTCAAGGGCCCCTCCTCCGCGGAGTAAAGAACGGTTTCTGAGGGAAGCGTGCGTGGAAGGCTCGAAGCAAGGCAGGAGCATGGACATCTGCGGAGGGAACCCAGGAACGCTGCTCTGGACCATAACCACGCCAATGGACCAAAAACTGCACCCGACCGCGGACCAGGCGTGAGTCCAGGATATTGCTCACCTCATACTCCTCACGATTGCCCACTTGGACCAGACGAGGCCGAGGAACCGAGGAAGTGAAACGATTACACACCAGTGGCTGCAACAGGGAGGCATGAAACACGTTGGAGATCCGCATGCCAGGAGGAAGCGCAAGGGCATAGGCTACCGGGTTTACCCTGCGAAGCACTCGGAAGGGACCAACAAAGCGAGGCGCCAGCTTGGGAGTGGGCACTCGAAGGTTGAGGTTGCGGGTGGACAACCATACGCGGTCTCCGACCTGGTAGGAAGGAGCGGGCGCTCGTCTGCGATCAGCCTGGAGTCTCTGGCGCTGCGCAGAGACCTCAAGGGACCTCTGGATCTGTACCCAAGAAGCACGTAGGACGGAAAGGTGATCCTCCACAGCCGGAATATCCTGGGGAGAGAATACCTCCGGTAACACGGCAGGTTGGAACCCATAATTGGCCATGAAGGGAGACGTCCCAGAGGAAGAGTTCACCGC
Organism: Bufo gargarizans; assembly: GCF_014858855.1. Lineage (NCBI taxonomy): Eukaryota > Metazoa > Chordata > Amphibia > Anura > Bufonidae > Bufo > Bufo gargarizans. The sequence continues at coordinate 416,751,835 of NC_058081.1, forward strand.
CGTGTTCCTGGCAAACTCAGCCCAAGGCAGGAGGTCAACCCAATTGTCTTGGTGATCGGAGACATAGCAACGAAGGAATTGCTCCAAGGCCTGATTGGATCGTTCTGCGGCCCCATTGGACTGAGGGTGGTAGGCCGAGGAGAAAGAGAGATGAATCCCCAACTGGGAGCAAAAGGCGCGCCAGAACCTGGACACAAACTGACTCCCCCGATCCGACACAATCTCCTTGGGCAAACCGTGCAACCGGAAGACCTCCCTGGCAAAAATCGAGGCCAACTCTTGTGCAGAGGGTAACTTCTTGAGAGGAACACAGTGGCACATTTTGGAAAACCGATCCACAATCATGAGAATGACCGTATGGCCTCGGGATGCAGGGAGGTCCACAATGAAATCCATCCCCAGGTGTGACCATGGACGCTCCCCGGTGGCTATGGGTTGCAAAAGGCCCAACGGAAGGTGCCGAGGGGACTTACTCTGGGCACAAACGGAGCATGTCGCTACATATGCGGCGATGTCGGAACGTAGAGAAGGCCACCAGAACAGACGTGAAACAGCCCAGGACAGCTGATTCTTTCCAGGATGCCCCGCGGCCTTGGAGTTATGGTAGGTTCGCAACAACCGAGTGCGCAACTCCTCAGGCACAAAACATCTGCCGTTGGGTCTCCCAGAGGGAGCACCAGATTGAGCCGCCAAAATCTGCTCACCCAGGGGAGAGGTCAGGCTGGTGCAACAGGTCACGAAAAACATCGTTGATGAATTCCTGGAAGACTGCGGGCGCATTGCACAACCCAAAGGGCATAACCAAGGATTCATAATGACCGGTCCTGGTGTTAAACGCGGTCTTCCACTCATCGCCCGCCTTGATCCTTACCAGGTTATATGCCGCCCTCAGGTCGAGTTTGGTAAAGACCGTGGCCCCTTTGAGGTGATCGAACAGCTCGGAAATCAAAGGTATCGGGTAAGCGTTCTTGATCGTGATGCGATTGAGACCCCTGTAATCGATGCAAGGCCTCAACTCACCGCCCTTCTTTTTCACAAAGAAAAATCCAGCCCCTGCCGGGGACGAGGATTTGCGAATGTGTCCGCGTGAAAGCGCCTCCCTCACGTACTCCTCCATGGCCTCATTCTCCGCTACCGACAGTGGATAGACTTTGCCACGAGGAGGAACGGCACCAGATTGTAACTCTATGGCACAATCGTATGGGCGGTGCGGAGGTAGGGCAACCGCACGCACCTTATCGAATACATCCCGGTACTCCTCGTATTCAGGAGGCAACAGAGAGTCCGAGGAAGTACACAGCAACTTGACAGGCCCATGGATGCAACTAGCCCCACACTGCGGTGACCACGAGAGGATCTCGGCCGATCTCCAATCGAAAGTCGGATTATGCTTCTGGAGCCAGGGGTACCCCAAGACCACCGAGTAGTGTGGAGACGAAATAACCTGGAGACAGACCGACTCTCTGTGAACGGCACCAATGGCCATCCCCACTGGAAAGGTCTCCTGAGTCACGTGTGGCGGCAGAAGGGGTCTGCCGTCTATCGCCTCAAGAGCCAGTGGGGAACCTCGAGGCTGCAGAGGAATGGAATTGGCGGCAGCGAACTCACTATCAATGAACAAACCACCAGCACCAGAGTCCACCAACGCCTGGGTCGTCACCGAGCCCCCGACCCAGGAGAGGACAACAGTAATCAGTGGTTTGTCAACACGGGAAACCGGGGACGAGGAGACTCCACCCAAGATCTGCCCCCGACAGGATCTCAGGTGCGAGCGTTTCCCGGACGGTTCGGGCATGCCAACCGAAAATGCCCACCGAGACCACAGTACATGCATCGGCCCTCGCGTCTCCGGAGTACCCTCTCCCCCTCGGACAGGCGAGCAAACCCCAGCTGCATGGGTTCACCCCCAGACAAGTCATCCCCAGGAGGCGTGGGAGGAGAGGGAGGCACGGGTGGGACAGCAAACGTAGGCGCCAATCTGTTAGAAGACCTCCGCAGGCTCTCCTTAAAGGAAGGTCTCTCCCTGAGTCTGGTGTCAATCAAAATCAGGAAAGAAATAAGAGACTCGAGCTCCACTGGTAGGTCCTTAGCTGCAACCTCATCCTTCAAGGCATCCGAGAGACCATGAGAGAAAGCAGCGACCAGAGCCTCATTATTCCAGCCCACCTCTGCTGCCAGGGTACAAAACTCAATGGCGTATTCAGCTACGGATCGTGAACCCTGTCTGATGGACATAAGGAGCTTCGCAGCAGAGGCAGCACGAGCCGGCACATCGAATACCTTCCGAAGAGAAGCAACAAAACCGGAAAACTCGGCAACCACCGGATTGTTGTTCTCCCATAAAGGGCTGGCCCAGGCCAAGGCCTTGTCCGAGAGCAGCGAGATCAAGAAGCCCACCTTTGATCTCTCAGTAGGAAAGGCATGTGGCAGCAACTCGAAATAAATGCCCACCTGGTTAAGGAAACCTCGGCACTGAGTTGGCTCTCCCCCAAAGCGCTGTGGAAGGGGGGCAGAACCGGTCATACCCCGAAACACCGCAGGCGCAGCAACAGGTGTCGGGGTAGACTCTGGCGCAACAACCGGAGCGGCAGTAGGAGCGGGCCCAGGAGCGACAATCGACCCATCGGCAACGGAAGCTAAATGAGCCGTGCGTTCAAGCAGGGTTTGCAACGCCACAGCGAACCGACCCAACAGGTGATCCTGCTGATCAAGTCTGGCAACCAGCGTAGGTAGCGAGGATGGCCCTGTACCGTCAGAATTCATGGCTTGGTCCTAATGTCATGGAACCATGAACCAGACGTACAACAAGAGATAAGTGGAAATAAGAAGGCTTTATTGAAAATCAAGCTGTAAGGCAAAAGTCCAAACGGATGGCTAAACCGAAGCAGGGTCCTGCGAAGCCAGAGGTCAGGAACCAGAAGGGTAGTCAGACGAAGCCTGGATCAGGAACCAGCAGGGTAGTCAGACGAAGCCTGGATCAGGAACCAGTAGGGTAGTCAGACGAAGCCAGGATCAGGAACCAGAAGCAGCAGCAGTCTTAGAAGCATGTGAACACAGGAGGACCAAGCAAGGAACTGAAGCCACAGACCTCCTATATATATGAGCTAGGCATCCAGCTCCTCCCAGTGGGAAGGAGAAGCCGCAGGGTGGGAGGCTACAAGAAACCCAGAAACCAAGATGGCCGCCAGCACATGTCAAACGAAGGAGAACAGCAAGAAGGTAAGACCATGACAACCCCTCAATCAGTATTTTGTGAAAGTAGGTGTATTGCACCCCTCAAACTGTATTTGGTGAAAGAAGGTATATAGCAATGGCACCCCTCTTTCAGTATTTAGTGAAAGAAGGTATATGACACCACTAAATCAAAATTTGGCAGGAAAATGGTGTATTGCACCCCTCAATCAGTATTTGGTGGAAGAAGGTATAGAGCAATAGTGTAACGGATCTACTGGCACCCCGACCGGGTACCTCCATCAATGGATGCTCCTAGTGCTTTCCGAGGACTCCAAGTACTCCACTTGACACCGTAAGTACTGCAGACCCCACAAATCGCCGAAACTTGGTTGAGGTCTCACAGTCTCCTACCCACCCTTGACCTACGACAAGGCTTCAGGCTCCAGTGGGTGAACCTCACTTAAATCCAGAGAGCAGGAACAGCTCTTACAAGAGCTAGGAGTTATAGCCAGGGGAGTATACACCGTATAGCAATCCCCATACACATGAGACGAGGCTCTATGTTGAATGTAAAACAGGAACTCTTTATGGAACACACAAGCATTGACTTATATACACATTTTCCAACAAGGGTACCACCCCCGTGGACCTGGTTGGGAACTGAGGACATGACATAGCAGCCAATTCTTTACAGTTTAAACAGAAAAGCTAACCCTATTCAACAAACATAATGACATTGTCTGTGATGCAATTAACAAACACAGCATGCAGACAGACATCTTCACCCCCTCCATAATGAATGAATAGGGACAGTAGAGACACATGTGATGGGATTATCTCCTGAGTATATCATGGTGATCTACTCATCTAGGAGTCGGCTGCTATTATAATCAACTATCTTAATCCCATCACTGACACAATCAGTGGGAGTCTCAGTGCAGAGTTAACCCTTTTAGTGTTGCTAAATCCACACCATACATTTTTAATGGGCAATTGGAAATATGTGGCATATAAATGACACACATAAATCAGGGTTCATAGTTCCTTGTAACCCCAAAAGGTCTTAGGGGGTCTCCATAGTTCCCGGTCCATAGTCTGTAGGAAGGAGGCTGGACCTCAGGCTTCTCCAGCAGCCCCAGTGACGTTTCAGTCCATCACAAATTTAGAGGAAGAAGGTATATGGCACACCTCAATCAGGATTTGATGTCTATGCGTTCCAGACTTCAGGCTGCAAGTAATTGCAAAGGATTTGCAACCAAGTATTAAAAAGTGAAAGTTTGATTATTATTATTATGTCCCATTACTTTTGGTCCCTTAACAAGTGGGAGGCACATATGCAAACTGTTATAATTCCTACACTGTTCACCTGATTTGGATGTAAATATTCTCAAATTAAAGCCGACAGCCTGCAGTTAAAGCACACTTGTTTGTTTCATTTCGAATCCATTGTGGTGGTGTATAGAGCCAAAAATGTTAGAATTGTGTCACTGGCCCAATATTTATGGACCTAACTGTAGCAATAGCACCCCTCAATCAGTATTTAGTGGAAGAAGGTATATAACACCCCTCAATTAATATTTGTTGGAAACAGGAATATGGCACCCCTCAATCAGTATTTGGTGGAAGAAGGTATATTACACCACTCAATCATTATTTGGCGGAAAATGGTGTATTGCACCCCTCAATCAGTATTTCGTGGAAGAAGGTATATAACAATAGCACCCTTCAATCGGTATTTAGTGGAAGAAGCTATTTAGCACACCATAATCAGTATTTTGTGGAATTAGGTGTATTGCACCCCTCAATCAGTATTTGGTGGAAGAAGGCATATAGCAATAGCACCTCTCAATCAGTATTTAGTGGAAGAAGCTATTTGGCACCCCTCAATCAGTATTTGGCGGAAAATGGTGTATTGCACCCTTCAATCAATATTTGGTGAAAACAGGAATATAGCACACCTCAATCAGTATTTGTCAGGAACAGGAATATGGCACCACTCAATTAGCATTTTGTGGAAGTAGGTGTATTGCACCCCTCAATCAGTAATTGGTGGAAGAAATCATATTACACCCCTAAATCAGTATTTGGCTGAAAATTGTGTATTGCATCCCTCAATCGGTATTTGGTGGAAGAAGGTATATAGCAATAGCACCCTGTTACAAAACTGTTAGTTACCCTGTTAGTCTGAATGGATGAAGCACATGGTGAGAACAATGGATGGCGGCCATTTTAACTCACAGACACTGTTTGGACTTTTCTACACGGTGCCATCTCGCCGGTATTTGGTGCAGAGAGACATCATTCAGTAGTTTGAAACTACCAAACAGGGGACACATTTATTAGTGACTATTTTCTGTATAACTTGTATATTTTTGGTGTAACTGGCATAAAACTGTATCTTCCAGACTACTGAACGGATCTGGGTGAATTTCGGATATGTGGTTCACCCAGATCCCCCGGTTCCGAGGATATACTGGTTATGGGGTTATTGCATGTTTTGGGGTTCCTGTGATATGTTTTATAAAACTGTATTTCTCTGCCTGTGATAATTATATTCGCCATTGTATTCAGTAATCTTATCACAGCCAGAGAGGAGGATTTTGAGTGGGAGTGTCTGTGTTTATTGTACGGATTGATTGGTTGTATTTCAAACCCCTGTGGGCAGTGCTATGTTTGTGGATTGTAAATAAAAGAGTCTATAGGCCCCAGGGCAGTCAGTCCTAGTCAGACCACCTAGTTTGATCAAATCGCAGCCTCGCCTCGTTTTGTGGGGGAAAGATTATCCTAGCTGAAAAATAGCTAGTGGGATTGTTCTACATTTACAGGATCCTTCTGGATATCGAGACGAAGCGGCTCCTCTCTCTCTCCCTAAACAGAGATCCAGACTATCCAAGCGGTCCAGCTTCCAGCTAGCCTGGGAGTAACCGTAACACACCCCTCAATCAGTTTTTTGTGGAAAAAGGTATTTGGCACACCTCAATCAGTATTTTGTGGAAGCAGGCGTATCGCAGCCCTGAATCAGTATTTGGCAGAAACAGGTGTATGGCACCCATCAATCAGTATTTTTTGGATGCAGGAGTATTGTACCTCTCAATCAGTATTTGGTGGAAGAAGGTATATGGCACCCTTCAATCAGTATTTGGCTTAAACAGGTATATAGCACAAAGAAATGAAATGACCTGGCACTCACGATATACATGGGTCACGCAGAAAATACTAATATCAGATTTTAAATTAAATCACAACCATAACAAACTTAATAAAACATTAGTATTGGCCAATACTACTGGACTACAATAATACTAAAATGCAATATAATAAACAAACCACCCAATTCTACCGCCATATATTCTTAGTAGCTGAATTAGTCACAATATACTAGTCCAAAAAATAATCGCTGGACTATTGTAAAAGTTTGCAATCACCCTTTGATAGAGTGTTAAAACGGATGGAGAAGATACTTTTGAAAAAATGTTTTCAGATGAAAAATATTTTTGAATGAAAAAAAGGAAAGATGTATTAAGTATACAAATGCACAATGGCTGAATGGTTCCCCAGTTCTTACGTATGTTCGCACTCAAACTGTATTACGGCGATAATTCAGATGAAAGATGAGTTCAGTATGGCCGCTTGGTTCACTGCGATAATTTAAATGGAAGGTGGATTCAGTGTAGCCACTTGGTTTGTGGTTATTTCAGATAAAGATTTGGCGGATCATCTTATATAGGTATATAGCACCCCTCAATCAGTATTTGGCAGAAAAAGTAATATGGATCCCCTCAATCAGTATTTTGTGGAAGTAGGTGTATTGCACCCGCCAATCAGCATTTGATAAAAGACGGTATATAGCAATAGCACCCCTCAATTAGTATTTAGTGTAAGACGGTATATGACAACCCTCAATCAGTGTTTGGCAGAAAATGGTGTATTGCACCCCTCAATCAGTACTTGGTGGAAGAAGGCATATAGCAATAGCAACCCTCTAACAGTATTTAGAGGAAGAAGGTAAATGGCACCCCTCAATCAGTATTTGGCGGAAAAAGGTGTACTGCACCGCTCAATCAGAATTTGGCGGAAATGGGAAAATGACACCCCTTAATCAGTATTTTATTTAATTAGGTGTATTGCACCCCTCAATTAGTATTTGGTGGAAGAAGTTATTTAGCAATAGCACCCCTCAATCAGTATTTAGTGGAAGAAGGCCTATGGCACCACTCAATCAGTATTTGGCTGAAACCGGTATATAGCACCCCTCAGTCAATATCTAGAGGAAGATGGTAAACGGGACCCCTCAATCATTATTTGGTGGTAACAGGTATATAGCACCCCTCAATCAGTATTTGACAGAAACAGGAATATAGCACCCCTCAATTAAGTATTTTGTTGAAGTATGTGTTTTGCACCCCTCAATCAGTATTTGGTGGAAGAAGGTATATAGGAATAGCACCCCTTAATCAGTATTTAGTGGAAGAAGGAATATTAAAATCAGTATTTGGCTGAAAATGATGTATTGCACCCCTCAATCAGTATTTGGTGGAAGAAGGTATATACCAGTGGCGTAACTAGAACTGACTGGGCCCCACACCAAATTATTGAATGGGGCCCCCCCCCCCCCCCTCACGGGCAACTTCTTCAAACCACCCCCCCCCCCCATGCAAGCCCCAGTCCTGCAGCTAGTCAAAAACATTCACTCAGACCAGGCCCGGCTGCGACTTCGTCCGTTTCCCACACATATACTGCATATCATGTCACTGTATATAATACTATTGTGGGGGTCCTTTTACAATTTAGTCCTCATCTTAGGTGGGCCCCTTTTGAGTTCAGGCCCCGCAGTAGCTGCGTCCCCTGTCTCCACTATAGGTACGCTCCTGCCTTTCACAATATTACAGCTATACACACTATACAATGCCAATAAAAGGTCTGTTACCATAATTACAAGAAAAATGCAAAAAAAAAGTACTCAAAACAAATATAAATAGGGAGAGTTTACATTTCCGTTCTTCTGATGTGTCAAATGGATCCTGTTGCATCCGTTATGCACATTTGGCATCCGTTTGAGCCATTTCTGAGATCTGTTCTATCAGACAGAAAAAAGTACTGCGTACAGGAGTTTTCTTTCTGTCTAAAAAACGGATCTCAGGTAGAAATGGCTCAAACGGATGCCAAATGTGCATAACGGATGCAACAGGATTCATTTGTTTACAGGATCCTTTTTTCTGTTCTTCTGACGGATCAGAAGAACCGAAAATGAAATGGAGATGTGAACTCTTGCTTACTTGAATACACAGAATAAAATAGCATAACCAATTTCAAGGAAGTACAGGAATAGCATTCACTGGGCAGTGTATTTCCCCTATGCCTCCTCAGTATGGGGCTGACTGTATAAATATACACAGACATTCAGTATATAGTCTTAGGCCTATTTCTCATTTCACATATGCATTGAAATTTCCACCAAATGCCTCCACTGGTGAGAAAACTAGGTTCTGTTATATATATATACAGTATAATAGATAGGAGATAGATGATCACACACACACCTTTCACATACATACACTTGCCTTTTAGGCAGGCTAGATGGATTTGTCAGGCTGTGGAGGATCCAGAAGAGTTTCTAACCCCCCGAGCACATGGCTGGGTGTCTCCTCCTCAGAGAGCAGTGCAGCCCCCTCACTGTGTCCCGACGCTGACAACAGAGCAAAGAGCACTACTGCCCTGCCGTAATATGACCGTAAGTGAAGAGGAGCAAAACGGGGGGGGGGGGGGGGGGGGGGGAGTTCTTAAGGAAGCTCCAGGGAGATTTTTTTAAGGTAGCAGCTGCTGACAAGAGCTGCTGTTATCGTCAGTGCGGCCCTCCACTATACGCTGCCTGCTGCCTGTGAGGCCAGAAGTTTACATCATAGTACATGCAACCCTGCCCTGCTGACACCCCTGCTACTGCTCCCGGGCCCCTTCTAAGCTCAGGGCCCCGAAGCAACTGCTTCCCCTGCTTCCCTGATAGTTACGCCCCTGGTATATACAGTCAGGTCCATAAATATTGAGACATTTACACAATTGTAAAATTTTTGGCTCTATACACCACCACAATTGATTTGAAATGAAATAAACAAGATGTGCTTTAACTGCAGACTGTCAGCTTTTATTTGAGTGAATTTACATCCAAATCAGGTGAAAGGTATATAAATTACAACAGTTTGCATATGTGCCTCCCACTTTTAAAGAAAGCAAAAGTAATGGGACAATTGGCTTCTCAGCTGTTCCATGGCCAGGTGTGTGTTATTCCCTCATTATCCCAATTACAATGAGCAGATAAAAGGTCCAGAGTTCATTTCAAGTGCGCTATTTGCATTTGGAATCTATTGCTGTCAACTCTCAAGATGAGATCCAAAGAGCTGTCACTATCAATGAAGCAAGCCATCATTAGGCTGAAAAAATACAAAACAAATCCATCAGAGAGATAGCAAAAACATTAGGCGTGGAAAAAACAATTGTTTGGAATATTCTTAAAAAGAAGGTACACATCGGTGAGCTCAGCAACACCAAAAGACCCAGAAGATCACGTAAAATAACTGTGGTGGATGACCGAAGAATTCTTTCCCTGGTGAAGAAAACACCCTTCACAACAGTTGGCCAGATCAAGAACACTCTCCAGGAGGTAGGTGTATGTGTGTCAAAATCAACAATCAAGTGATGAATTCACCAAAGTGAATACAGAGGGTTCACCATAAGATGTAAACCATTGGTGAGCCTCAATTACAGGAAAGCCAGATTAGAGTTTGCCAAACGACATTTAAAAAAGCCTTCACAGTTCTGGAACAACATCCTATGGACAGATGAGACCAAGATCAACTTGTACCAGAGTGATGGTAAGAGAAGAGTATTTAGAAGGAAAGGAACTGCTCATGATCCTAAGCATACCACCTCATAAGTGAAGTATGGTGGTGTTAGTGTCATGGCGTGGACATGTATGGCTGCCAATGGAACTGGTTCCCTTGTATTTATTGATGATGTGAATGCTGACAAAAGCAGCAGGATGAATTCTGAAGTATTTCGGGCAATATTATCTGCTCATATTCAGCCAAATGCTTCAGAACTCATTGGACGGTGCTTCACAGTGCAGATGGACAATGACCCAAAGCATACTGCAAAAGCAACCAAAGAGTTTTTTTAAGGGAAAGAAGTGGAATGTTATGCAATGGCCAAGTCAATCACCTGACATGAATCCGATTGAGCATGCATTTCACTTGCTGAAGACAAAACTGAAGGGAAAATGCCCCAAGAACAAGCAGAAACGGAAGACAGTTGCAGTAGAGGCCTGGCAGAGCATGACCAGGGATGAAACCCAGCGTCTGGTGATGTATATGCGTTCCAGACTTCAGGCTGTAATTGACTGCAAAGGATTTGCAAGTATTAAAAAGTTAAAGTTTGATTGATTATTATGTACCATTACTTTAGGTCCCTTAACAATTGGGAGGCACATATGCAAACTGTTGTAATTCCTACACCATTCACCTGATTTGGATGTAAATACCCTCAAAATAAAGCAGTCTGCAGTTAAATCAGATATGCTTCCTTTCAAATCCATTGTGGTGGTGTATAGAGCAAAAAATGTTAGAATTGTGTTGCTGTCCCAATATTTATGGACCTGACTGTAGCAATAGCACCCCTCAATTAAAATTTAGTGGAAGAAGGTATATAACACCCCTCAATGAATATTTGGTGGAAACAGGAATATGGCACCCCTCAATCAGTATTTGGCGGAAGAAGGTATATTACACCTCTCAATCATTATTTGGCAGAAAATGGTGTAATGCATCCTTCAATCAGTATTTGGTGGAAGAAGGTAGATAGCAATAGCACCCCCTCAATCAGTATTTTGTGGAAGTAGGTGTATTGTACCTGTCAATAAGTATTTGGTGAAAGAAGGTATATAGCAATAGCACCCCTCAATCAGTATTTAGTGTAAGAAGGAATATGAGAACCCTCAATCAGTATTTGGCAGAAAATGGTGTATTGCACCCCTCAATTAGTATTTGGTGGAAGAAGGTATATAGCAATAGCACCCCTCAATCAGTATTTTATGGAAGAAGGTATATGGCACCCCTCAATCAATATTTGGTGGAAACAGCTATATGGCACCACTCAATCAGAATTTTGTGGAAGTAGGTTTATTGAACCCCTCAATCAGTATTTGGTGGAAGAAGGCATATTACACCCCTCAATCAGTTTTTGGCAGAAAATTGTGTATTGCGCCCCTTAATAAGAATTTGGTGGAAGAAGGTATATAGCAATAGCACCACTCAATCAGCATTTAGTGTAAAAAGGTATTTGGCACCCCTTAATCAATAGTTTGTAAATGCAGGCGCATCACAGCCCTGAATCAGTATTTGGCAGAAACAAGTTTATGGCACTACTCAATCAGTTTTTTGGGGGGGATGCAGGAATATTGCACCCCTCAATCAGTATTTGATGGAGGAAGGTATATAGCAATAGCATCCCTCAATTAGTATTTAGTGGAATAAGGTATATGGCACCCTTCAATCAGTATTTGGCTTAAACAGGTATATAGCACCCCTCAATCAGTATTTAGTGGAAAAAGGTATTTGGCACCCCTTAATCAGTATTTTGTGAATGCAGGCATATCACAGGCATGAATCAGTATTTTGCAGAAACAGGTGTATGGCACCACTCAATCAGTATTTTTGGGATGCAGGAGTATTTCACCCCGAATCAGTATTTGATGAAAGAAGGTATATAGCAATAGCACCACTCAATCAGTATTTAGTGTAAGTAGGTATATGACAACCCTTAATCAATATTTGGCGAAAACAGTAATATAGCACCCCTCAATCACAATTTGGCGGAAACAGGAAAATGGCACCCCTCAATCAGTATTTTCTGGAATTAGGTATATTGCACCCCTCAATCAGTATTTTGTTTAAGAAGGTATATAGCAATAGCACCCCTCAATCAGTATTTATTGAAAAAAGGTATTTGTCACCCCCTCAATCAGTATTTTGTGGAAGTAGGTGTATTGTACCTGTCAATAAGTATTTGGTGAAAGAAGGTATATAGCAATAGCACCCCTCAATCAGTATTTAGTGTAAGAAGGAATATGAGAACCCTCAATCAGTATTTGGCAGAAAATGGTGTATTGCACCCCTCAATTAGTATTTGGTGGAAGAAGGTATATAGCAATAGCACCCCTCAATCAGTATTTTATGGAAGAAGGTATATGGCACCCCTCAATCAATATTTGGCGGAAACAGCTATATGGCACCACTCAATCAGAATTTTGTGGAAGTAGGTTTATTGAACCCCTCAATCAGTATTTGGTGGAAGAAGGCATATTACACCCCTCAATCAGTTTTTGGCAGAAAATGGTGTATTGCGCCCCTTAATGAGAATTTGGTGGAAGAAGGTATATAGCAATAGCACCACTCAATCAGCATTTAGTGTAAAAAGGTATTTGGCACCCCTTAATCAATAGTTTGTGAATGCAGGCGCATCACAGCCCTGAATCAGTATTTGGCAGAAACAAGTTTATGGCACTACTCAATCAGTTTTTTGGGGGGGATGCAGGAATATTGCACCCCTCAATCAGTATTTGATGGAGGAAGGTATATAGCAATAGCATCCCTCAATTAGTATTTAGTGGAATAAGGTATATGGCACCCTTCAATCAGTATTTGGCTTAAACAGGTATATAGCACCCCTCAATCAGTATTTAGTGGAAAAAGGTATTTGGCACCCCTTAATCAGTATTTTGTGAATGCAGGCATATCACAGGCATGAATCAGTATTTTGCAGAAACAGGTGTATGGCACCACTCAATCAGTATTTTTGGGATGCAGGAGTATTTCACCCCGAATCAGTATTTGATGAAAGAAGGTATATAGCAATAGCACCACTCAATCAGTATTTAGTGTAAGAAGGTATATGACAACCCTTAATCAATATTTGGCGAAAACAGTAATATAGCACCCCTCAATCACAATTTGGCGGAAACAGGAAAATGGCACCCCTCAATCAGTATTTTCTGGAATTAGGTATATTGCACCCCTCAATTAGTATTTTGTCTAAGAAGGTATATAGCAATAGCACCCCTCAATCAGTATTTATTGAAAAAAGGTATTTGTCACCCCCTCAATCAGTATTTTGTGGAAGTAGGTGTATTGTACCTGTCAATAAGTATTTGGTGAAAGAAGGTATATAGCAATAGCACCCCTCAATCAGTATTTAGTGTAAGAAGGAATATGAGAACCCTCAATCAGTATTTGGCAGAAAATGGTGTATTGCACCCCTCAATTAGTATTTGGTGGAAGAAGGTATATAGCAATAGCACCCCTCAATCAGTATTTTATGGAAGAAGGTATATGGCACCCCTCAATCAATATTTGGCGGAAACAGCTATATGGCACCACTCAATCAGAATTTTGTGGAAGTAGGTTTATTGAACCCCTCAATCAGTATTTGGTGGAAGAAGGCATATTACACCCCTCAATCAGTTTTTGGCAGAAAATTGTGTATTGCGCCCCTTAATGAGAATTTGGTGGAAGAAGGTATATAGCAATAGCACCACTCAATCAGCATTTAGTGTAAAAAGGTATTTGGCACCCCTTAATCAATAGTTTGTGAATGCAGGCGCATCACAGCCCTGAATCAGTATTTGGCAGAAACAAGTTTATGGCACTACTCAATCAGTTTTTTGGGGGGGATGCAGGAATATTGCACCCCTCAATCAGTATTTGATGGAGGAAGGTATATAGCAATAGCATCCCTCAATTAGTATTTAGTGGAATAAGGTATATGGCACCCTTCAATCAGTATTTGGCTTAAACAGGTATATAGCACCCCTCAATCAGTATTTAGTGGAAAAAGGTATTTGGCACCCCTTAATCAGTATTTTGTGAATGCAGGCATATCACAGGCATGAATCAGTATTTTGCAGAAACAGGTGTATGGCACCACTCAATCAGTATTTTTGGGATGCAGGAGTATTTCACCCCGAATCAGTATTTGATGAAAGAAGGTATATAGCAATAGCACCACTCAATCAGTATTTAGTGTAAGAAGGTATATGACAACCCTTAATCAATATTTGGCGAAAACAGTAATATAGCACCCCTCAATCACAATTTGGCGGAAACAGGAAAATGGCACCCCTCAATCAGTATTTTCTGGAATTAGGTATATTGCACCCCTCAATCAGTATTTTGTCTAAGAAGGTATATAGCAATAGCACCCATCAATAAGTATTTAGTGTAAGAAGGTATATGACAACCCTCAATCAGTATTTGGCAGAAAATGGTGTATTGAACCCCTCACTCAGTATTTAGTGGAAGAAGGTATATAGCAATGGTGTATTGAACCCCTTACTCAGTATTTAGTGGAAGGTATATAGCAATGGAGAAGGTATATGGCACCCCTCAATCAATGTTTGGTGAAAACAGGAATCTAGCACAACTCAATTAGTATTTGGTGGAAACAGGAATTTGGTACCACTCAATCAGTATTTTGTTGAAGTATGTTTATTGCACCCCTCAATCAGTATTTGGTGAAAGAAGGTATATTACACCTATCAATCAGTATTTGGCGGAAAATGATGTATTGCACCCCTTGAGCAGTATTTTGTGGAAGAAGGTATATAGCAATAGCACCCCTCAATCAGTATTTAGTGGAAAAAGGTATTTCTCACCCCTCAATCAGTATTTTGTGGAAGCATGCGTATCGCAGCACTGAATCAGTATTTGGAAGAAACAGGTATATGGCACCCCTCAATCAGTATTTTGTGGAAGTAGGTGTATTGCACACGTCAATCAGTATTTGATGAAAAAAGGTATATAGCAATAGCACCCCTCATCAATCAGTATTTAGTGTAAGAAGGTATATGACAACCCTCAATCAGTTTTTGCCGGAAAATGGTGTATTGCACCTCTCAATCAGTATTTGGTTGAAGAAGGCATATAGCAATAGCACCCCTTAATCAGTATTTTATGTAAGAAGTTATATGACAACCCTCAATCAGTATTTGGCGGAAAATGGTGTATTGCACCCCTCACTCAGTATTTGGTTGAAGAAGGCATATAGAAATAGCACCCCTCAATCAGTATTTTATCTGCTTAAGAACCACAGGTTTATACCCCCCTAGTGACCAGGCCCTTTTTTACAAATTGGCACTTCACAACTTTAACGGTTTATGGCTTGGTCATGCAACTTGGCACCCAAATGAATTGCTGCTGAGATTTTTCATTTTTCTGATATTAATCAATCTGATATTCTCAAAAAAAGTGTATTTTTAACTTTTTCTGGTAAAATTGTTCAAATATAATTACATTTCTATACAAGTTTGTGTCAGAATTTATTGTGCTACATGTCTTTGATAAAAAAAAAATATCTAATAAGTGTATATTTATTGGTTTGCGCAAAAGTTATAGCGTTTACAAACTATGGTACAAAAATTTGAATTTCCGTATTTTGAAGCAGCTCTGACTTTCTTAGCACCTGTCATGTTTCTTGAGAATGCAAGGATAGTATAAATACCCCCCAAATTACCCCATTTTAGAAAGAAGACACCCTAAAGTATTTGTGGAGGGGCATGGTGAGTTCATGTATGATTTAAAAAAAAATTCACAAGTTAGCGGAAAATGACACTTTCTGAGGATTTTTTTTTTTTATAAAGTTTCCATTTCTGCTAACTTCTGGCAAAAAATAAATAAATGTCCCACGGACTCACTATGCCCCTCAGTAAATACCTTGGGGTGTCTTCTTTCCGAAATGGGGTCATTTGTTGGGTGTGTTTACGGTTCTGGCATTTTGTGCGGGGCAAAATTGTGAGCAACCCTGTAAAGCCTAAAGATACTCGTTGGCCTTTCGGCCCCTTTACGCACCTAGGCTGCAAAAAAGTGTCACACATGTGGTATCGACGTACTCAGAAGAAGTAGGGCAATGTGTTTTGGGGTCTATTTTTACATATACCCATGTTGGGTGAAAGAAATATCTCTGTAAATTGACGACTTTGTATAAAAAAAAAAAAAAAAGTTGTCATTTACAGAGATATTTCTCACACACAGGATGGATATGTGTGAAAAGACACCCCAAAACACATTTCCCTACTTCTCCTGAGTATGGCGATACCACATGTGTGACACTTTTTTGCAGCCTAGGTGCGCATAGGGGCCCAAATTCCAATGAGTACCTTTTAGGAGGGCATTTTTAGACATTTGGATTCCAGACTTCTTTTCACGCTTTAGGGCCCCTAAAATGCCAGGGCAGTATAAATACCCCACATGTGACCCCATTTGGGAAAGAAGACACCCCAAGGTATTCCGTGAGGGGCATGGCGAGTTTGATAGAATAATTTTTTTTTTGGGGCACAAGTTTTCTCACAAAGTCTCCCTTTCCGCTAACCTGTGACAAAAAGTAAAATCTTTCATGGACTCAATATGCCCCTCAGCGAATACCTTGGGGTGTCTTCTTTCCAAAATCAGGTCATTTGTGGGGTGTTTGTACTGCCCTGGCATTTGAGGGTCTCCGCAATCATTACATGTATGGCCAGCATTAGGAGTTTCTGCTATTCTCCTTAGGCCGAATGCACACGGCCATGTTCCGCGGCTGAGAGCTGTCCGTGGTAACACGGCCTGGATTCATGTTTAGAGCAGAAGCACACAGCGTCATTGGTTGCTATGATGCCGTGCGCTTCCTGCTGCCGCCGCAGTACAGTGAAACACTGGTACCAGTGTATCACTGTACTGCGGCGGCAGCAGGAAGCGCACGGCGTCATAGCAACCAATGACGCCGTGCGCTCCTGCTCTGAACATGAATCCAGGCCGTGTTACCACGGACCGCTCTCGGCCGCGGAACACGGCCGTGTGCATTCGGCCTTATATTGAGCATATGGGTAATGAGATTTATTTTTTCCGTTCAGCCTCTGGGCTGAAAGAAAGAATGATCATCACAGATTTCTTCATTTGCATCGATCAATGTGGATGAAAAAATATCTGTCAAAGAATGTGCAAAAAAAAAAAAAAGAGGTGAAAGGACATAGGAGTGCTTGCGAAGTAATGCTGCAATCGCTAATAAAGATCCAAAAAGCTCAAAAGTGATCTTTATAGTGCCGCAGTGATTTTACAGTGTTTTTGCAGTGATCAGAAGAAAAAAAAATATTCTGTCACTGTGGTGGGGTGGACTGAACGCAAGTGTGCGCACAAGATCAGGCCTGATCGGGCGACCACTGTGTTTTTTGTAGAGCCTAAGATGACCCTAATGTACTGATATAGATCTGATTGCGATCAGTCTTGATCACTTACAGATACTAAATAGTACTAGTGCTGATTAGCGACAGCGACTACACTAATCAGCGACTGATCAGTGACTGCGGTGCAGTGGGCTGGGCGCTAACTAACTAGCGGTTATAAAGGACCCTTAGGCCCAATTCACACGTCCGCAATTTTGTTCCGCATTTTGCGGAAGGAATTGCGGACCCATTCATTTCTACGGGGACAGACTTTGTCCTGCTCGGATCTGGAATTGGACAAGAAAAGGCATTTTCTAAAGAGTTCTGGCAATGTGCGGATCCGCAAAATGCGGAATGCACATTGCCGTTGTCCGTGTTTTGCTGATTCGCAGATCCGTGGATCCGCAAAACACATACGGACGTCTGAATGAAGCCTTACAAGGGGGTGATAAATGACAGGGGGGTGATCAGGGGTTAATAAGGGGTTAATAAGTGACAGGGGGGTATGTAGTGTAGTGTAGTGTGGTGCTTGGTGCTACTTACAGAGCTGCCTGTGTCCTTTGGAGGTGGATCCAGAGGACAAGGTAGCAGGTATATCAGACGCTGTTAACAAAACAGCGTCTAATATACCTTTCTGATGCAATTTTTTTTAAACATCTACAGCCTGCCAGCGAATGATCAGCGCTGGCAGGCTGTAGTTTAACTTCAGAGCTGCACGCCGCTGTGAACTCGCGCGCATGCGTGTTCACACGATATCTAGGGTCTCACGAGATGACGCCAATAAGAGTTAGTGTGACGGGAAGTGGTTATGGAAGTAGGTATATTGCACCCCTCAATCAATATTTGGCGAAAACAGGAATATAGCACACCTCATCAGTATCTGGAATCAGGTATATAGCACCGCTCAATCAGAATTTGTCAGAAACAGGAAAATGACACCCCTCAATCAGTATTTTGTGGAATTAAGTGTATTGCACCCCTCAATTAATATTTGGTGGAAGAAGGTATATAGCAATAGCACCCCTCAATCAGTATACAATAATACTAAAATGCAATATAAAAAACAAACCACCCAATTCTACCGCCATATATTCTTAGTAGCTGAATTAGTCACAATATACTAGTCCAAAAAATAATCGCTGGACTATTGTAAAAGTTTGTAATCACCCTTTGATAGAGTGTTAAAACGGATGGAGAAGATACTTTTGAAAAAATGTTTTCAGATGAAAAATATTTTTGAATGAAAAAAAGGAAAGATGTATTAAGTATACAAATGCACAATGGCTGAATGGTTCCCCACTTCTTACGTATGTTCGCACTCAAACTGTATTACAGTGATAATTCAGATGAAAGATGAGTTCAGTATGGCCGCTTGGTTCACTGCGATAATTTAAATGGAAGGTGGATTCAGTGTAACCACTTGGTTCGTGGTTATTTCAGATATAGATTTGGCGGATGATCTTATATACAGTGGGATGCGAAAGTTTGGGCAACCTTGTTAATCATCATGATTTTCCTGTATAAATCGTTGGTTGTTACGATAAAAAATGTCAGCTAAATATATCATATAGGAGACACACACAGTAATACTTGAGAAGTGAAATGAAGTTTATTGGATTTACAGAAAGTATGCGATAATTGTTTAAACAAAATTAGGCAGGTGCATAAATTTGGGCACCACAAAAAAGAAATGAAATCAATATTTAGTAGATCCTCCTTTTGCCAAAATTACAGCCTCTAAATGCTTCCTGTAGGTTCCAATGAGAGTCTGGATTCTGGTTGAAGGGATTTTGGACCATTCCTCTTTACAAAACATCTTTAGTTCATTCAGGTTTGATGGCATAAATGTTCCTCTGCATAAATGCCTTAATGGATTTTGAGCAGTGTTTAGGGTTGTTGCCTTGTTGAAAGATCCAGCCCCGGCGCAGCTTCAGCTTTGTCACTGATTCCTGGACATTGATCTCCAGAATCTGCTGATACTGAGTGGAATCCATGCGTCCCTCAACGTAGAGAAGATTCCCAGTCCCTGCACTGGCCACACAGCCCCACAGCACGATGGAATCACCACCATATTTTACTGTAGGTAGCAGGTGATTTTCTTGGAATGCTGTGTTCTTTTTCCTCCATGCATAACGCCCCTTGTTATGGCCAAATAACTACATTTTAGTTTCATCAGTCCACAGCACCATATTCCAAAATGAAGCTGGCTTGTCCAAATGCACTATAGCCCACCTCAAGCGGCACTTTTTGTGCTGTGGGTGGAGAAAAGGCTTCCTCTGCATCACTCTCGCATACAGCATCTCCTTGTGTAAAGTGCGCTGAATGGTTGAACGATGCACAGTGACTCCATCTGCAGCAAGATGATGTTGTAGGTCTTTGGTGCTGGTCTGTGGGTTGACTCTGACTGTTCTCACCATGCGTCGCTTCTGTCTATCCGAGATTTTTCTTGGTCTGCCACTTCGAACCTTGACTTGAACTGAGCCTGTGGTCTTCCATTTCCCCAATATGTTCCTAACTGTGGAAACAGACAGCAGAAATCTCTGAGACAGCTTTCTGTATCCTTCCCCTAAACCATGATGGTGAACAATCTTTGTCTTCAGGTCATTTGGGAGTTGTTTTGAGACCCCCATGTTGCTACTCTTCAGAGAAAATTAGAAGAGGAGGGAAACTTACAATTGACCCCCTTAAATACTCTTTCTCATAATTGGATTCACCTGTGTATGTAGATCAGGGGTCACTGAGCTTACCAAGCCAATTTGAGTTCCAATAATTTGTTCTAAAGGTTTTGGAATCAATAAAATGACAACGGTGCCCAAATTTATGCACCTGCCTAATTTTGTTTAAACAATTATAGCACACTTTCTGTAAATCCAATAAACTTAATTTAACTTCTCAAATATCACTGTGTGTGTCTCCTATATGATATATTTAACTGACATTTTTTATCGTAACAAACAACGATTTATACAGGAAAATCATGACGATTAACAAGGTTGCCCAAACTTTCGCATCCCACTGTAGGTATATAGCACCCCTCAATCAGTATTTGGCAGAAAAAGTAATATGGCACCCCTCAATCAGTATTTTGTGGAAGTAGGTGTATTGCACCCGTCAATCAGCATTTGATAAAAGAAGGTATATAGCAATAGCACCACTCAATCAGTATTTAGTGTAAGAAGGTATATGACAACCCTCAATCAGTATTTGGTGGAAAATGGTGCATTGCACCCCTCAATCAGTATTTGGTGGAAGAAGGTATATAGCAATATCACCCCTCAATCAGTATTTTCTGGAAGATGGTATATGATACCTCTCAAACAGTGTTCATTCAATCGGCATTTGGTGGAAGAAAGTAGTTAGTAATAGCACCCTCAGTATTTCGTGGAAGAAGGCATATGGCACCCCTCAATCAGTATTTGGCGGAAACTGGTATATAGCACCCTCAATCAATATCTAGTGGAAGATGGTATATGGCACCCCTCAATCATTATTTGGAGGAAGAAGGTATGTAGCACCCCTCAATCAGTATTTGGCAGAAACAGGAATATAGCACCCCAGTATTTTGTTGAAATATGTGTATTGCACCCCTCAATCAGTATTTGGTGGAAGAAGGTATATAGGAATAGCACCTCTTAATCAGTATTTAGTGGAAGAAGGAATATGACACCCTTAAATCAGTATTTTGCAGAAAATGATGTATTGCACCCCTCAATCAGTATTTAATGGAAAAAAAGTATATAGCAATAGCACCCCTCAATCAGTATTTAGTTGAAGATGGTATATGGCACCTCTCAATCAGTATTTGGCGGAAACAGGTATATAGCACGCCTCAATCAGTATTCGTCGGAAACAGGAATATGGCACCCCTCAATCGCTATTTTGTTGAAGTATGTGAATTGCACCACTTAATCAGCATTTGATGGAAGAAGATATATAGCAATAGCACCCCTCAATCAGAATTTAGTTGAAAAAGGTATATGACACCACTAAATCATAATTTGGTGGAAAATTGTGAATTGCACCCCTCAATCAGTATTTGATGGAAGAAGGTATATAGCATTAGCACCCCTCAAAGAGTATTTAGAGGAAAAAAGCATATGGCACCCCTCAATCAGTATTTGGCAGAAAAAGGTGTATTGCACCCCTAAATCAATACTTGGTGGAAGAAGGTATATACAGTCAGGTCCATAAATATTGAGACATTTACACAATTGTAACATTTTTGGCTCTATACACCACCACTATGGATTTGAAAGCAAACAAACAAGATGCGATTTAACTGCAGACTGTCAGCTTTAATTTGAGGGTATTTACATCGAAATCAGGTGAACGGTATATGAATTACAACAGTTTGCATATGTGCCTCCCACTTTTTAAAGAACCAAAAGTAATGGGACAATTATCTTCGTAGCTGTTCCATGGCCAGGTGTGTGTTATTCCCTCATTATTCCAATTACAATGAGCAGATAAAAGGTCCAGAGTTCATGTCAAGTGTGCAATTTGCATTTGGAATCTGTTGCGGTCAACTCTCAAGATGAGATCCAAAGAGCTGTCACTATCAGTGAAGCAAGCCATCATTAGGTTGAAAAAACAAAACAAACCCATCAGAGAGATGGCAAAAACATTAGGCGTGGAAAAAACTATTGTTTGAAATATTCTTAAAAAGAAGGAACACATCGGTGAGCTCAGCAACACCAAAAGACCCAGAAGACAACAAAACATCTGTAGTGGGTGACCGAAGAATTATTTCCCTGGTTAAGAAAACACCCTTCACAACAGTTGGCCAGATCAAGAACACTCTCCAAGAGGTGTATGTGTGTCAAAATCAACAATCAAGAGAAGATTTCGCCAGCGTGAATACAGAGGATTCACCACAAGATGTAAACCATTGATGAGCCTCAAAAACAGGAAAGCCAGATTAGAGTTTGCCAAAAAAAATCTAAAAAAGCCTTCACTGTTCTGGAACAACATCCTATGGACAGATGAGACCAAGATCAACTTGTACCAGAGTGATGGTAAGAGAAGAGTATGTAGAAGGTAAGGAACTGCTCATGATCCTAAGCATACCACCTCATAAGTGAAGTATGGTGGTAGTAGTGTCATGGCGTGGACATGTATGACTGCCAATGGAACTGGTTCTCTTGTATTTATTGATCATGTGACTGCTGACAAAAGCAGCAGGATGAATTCTGAAGTGTTTCGGGCAATATTATCTGCTCATATTCAGCCAAATGCTTCAGAACTCATTGGACGGCGCTTCACAGTGCAGATGGACAATGACCCAAAGCATACTGCAAAAGCAACCAAAGAGGTTTTTTTTTAAGGGAAATAAGTAGAATGTTATGCAATGGCCAAGTCAATCACCTGATCTGAATCCGATTGAGCATGCATTTCACTTGCTGAAGACAAAACTGAAGGGAAAATGCCCCAAGAACAAGCAGAAACTGAAGACAGTTGCAGTAGAGGCCTGGCAGAGCATGACCAGGGATGAAACCCAGCGTCTGTTGATGTCTTTGTTTTCTAGACTTCAGGCTGTAATTGACTGCAAAGGATTTGCAACCGAGTATTAAAAAGTGAAAGTTTGATTGATTATTATTATGTACCATTACTTTTGGTCCCTTAACAAGTGAGAGGCACATATGTAAACTTGTAATTACTACACCGTTCACCTGATTTGGATGTAAATACCCTCAAATTAAATCTTACAGTCTGCAGTTAAAGCACATCTTGTTTTTTTTTTTTTTCATTTCAAATCCATTGTGGTGGTGTATAGAGCTAAAAATGTTAAAATGGTGTTGCTGTCCCGATATTTATGGATCTGACTGTAGCAATAGCACCCCTCAATCAGTATTTAGTAGAAGAAGGTATATAACACCCCTCAATCAATATTTGGTGGAAACAGGAATATGGCATCCCTCAATCAGTATTTTGTAAAGAAGAAATATTACACCTCTCAATCATTATTTGGCAGAAAATGGTGTATTGCACCCCTTGATCGGTATTTTATGGAAGAAGGTATATGGCACCCCTCAATCAAAATTTGGTGAAAACAGGAATATAGCACACCTCAATCAGTATTTGGCGGAAACAGGTATATGGCACCACTCAATCAGTATTTTGTGGAAGTAGGTGTATTGCAATCAGTATTTGGAGGAAGAAGGCATATTACACCCCTCAATCAGTATTTGGCGGAAAATGGTGTATTGCACACCTCAATCAGAATTTGGTGGAAGAAGGTATATAGCAATAGCACCCCTTAATCAGTATTTTGTGAATGCAAGCATATTGCAGCCCTGAATCAGCATTTGGCAGAAACAATTGTATTGCACCCCTCAATCAGTATTTGGTGGAAGAAGGTAGTTAGCAATAACATCCCTTAATTAGTATTTAGTGGAAAAAGGCATATGGCACCCTTAAATTAGTATTTGTCTTAAACAGGTATATAGCACCCCTCAATCAGTATTTGGCAGAAAATGGAATATGGCATCCCTCAATCAGCATTTTGTGGAAGTAGGTGTATTGCACCCATCAATTAGTATTTGATGAAAGAAGGTATATAGTAATAGCACCCCTCAACCCTCAATCAGTATTTAGTGGAAGAAGGTATTTGGCACCCCTCAATCAGTATTTGGTGGAAGGTATATAGCAATAGCACCCCTCAATCAGTATTTAGTGGAAAAAGGTATTTGGCACCCCTCAATCAGTATTTTGTGTAAGTAGGTGTATTGCACCTGTCAATCAGTATTTGGTGAAATAAGGTATATAGCAATAGCACCCCTCAATCAGTATTTAGTATCTATAGAAATCTACAGTAGATACATGAACAGCTGTGTTGCAGCACTCCAATAACCCTGTTATTCACAAGGAATTGAACAAATAGAGTTAAATGTTTAAATTGCAATCAAGACAACTAGTTGTGGTTCAGTTAATAGACCTACAACTGTGTTTGAAGTGGAATTTGGTGTGAAGTTTAGGAAAAATTTTATTTGCAACAAATCAAAATTTCCTCGCACTACGTGGTAACGAATCAGTTTATTTTCTAAAATAGAGGCTGCATGTTACAAAGTGAAAGTAAAAAGCCCAGTAATGCGAAATGACCTCACCTGTTTTGCAGCCAGCTAATCCGCATATAGCCACTTCCTGTCTATAAAAAACTCATCCTGTGCGTTCCCCACCATTGTCTCATGAGCTGATTATAGGTAGAGACATGACAAGTGCTCATGTGCTAGGGACAGTGTTGCTGAAAACGATTAATAGAAGAATATTGGATAGGAAGAGTGTAAGGAAAATTGGAATACTTTCACATCAGTGTTTTTCCTTTCCGGTATTGAGATCTATCATAGGATCTCAATACTCGTGGAAAATGCCTCAGTTTTGTCCCACCTGTATTGGGTTGGAGAAAAGGGTATACCAAAGCTGATTAATATTCTGTGTTTACTGTCAAATAACCTGCAGGAGATTGCAGGCAAGAACAGCAATAATATCCATATTGTCCACCCATGTACAGTAACTAGCCAAACCCCATACCAGCAACAGCCCCTGTTTAAAGGTGCAGCACTGCCATTAACAATAAAGAGTAACTATACATTGTGATCTTCATTATTAAAGGAAAGGCAGCTGAAGGCTAATTGGCCATGCAGTTCTTCACTGCAGCATTGCTGCAATCCACTTGCAGCACAGTTGCTCCGTGTGGCAGAGTGGATTGGGTATACCTGATTTATAGCAATTTGTGATTAATTAATTCATAACGAATCAAATTTCTTGGCTAACTTCTGCCAGGTTGCCACATCAAATTTCTCCTTCACTTCTCCTTCATCTCTAATGGTGACTATAAAGTTTTCCTTTTACTTAATTGTCCATTATTATGGTTTCTGTCATTAATTACAGCAGGTGTTATTGTCTAAAATTATATTCATTGCTTCTGTCCATGAACTCCATATATAAATACATCATAGCAACTAAAGGTACAAGAAGTTGAAAATATATTTTGAACTAGCCAATTGAAAGGTAACTTTGACATTTAATCAACATTTTACATCTTTATCATTTGCTGTGTACTTAATTGCTTATCTGGCTAATTAAAACTTAAGAGAGTCCATTGGTTAATCACATAAAGCTTATAATAGATGATGTTTTTATTATGGGATTCAAGCACATTAGAAATGACAAACAACATAAAATCACTGAGTTTCTTTTTAAATCCTGTATTTCCCATTTTGAATAAAAGCTGTCCAGATTTCTTATCTGTAATCACTTATGTTAATGCAACACAGGTTCACAAACAAGTTATTACAGTAGGAATATGTCAACTGTCCATTTGTTCACTGTAATTATTAGGAAAAAATAGCAGTCATGTCCTATAATATTTGATTGTTATTACTGAAATGGTTTTAAGTTGAGGACATTATTAGTTTACTAGCATTAACCACTTTACATCCGGGCCATTTCCCCCTAACGAAGCCATTTTTTGCAAATCTGTAATTTTATGTGGTAATAACTTTAACACGCTTTTACTTATCCAGGCCATTCTGAGACTGTTTTCTCTTCACATATTGTACTTCATAACAGTGGTAAAAATGAGTCCAAAAATTTCATTTTTAATTATAAAAAAATACCAAACTTACCAAAAATTTGGAAAAATTAGCAAATTTCCAAATTTAAATTTCTCTACTCTTATAATAGATAGTAATAACTCCAAAAATAGTTATAACTTTACATTCCCCATATGTCTAATTCATGATTGGATCATTTTGTGAATGTAATTTTATTTTTTTGGGGACATTAGAAGGCTTAGAAGTTTAGAAGCAAATCTTGAATTTTTTCACAACCCACTTTTTAAGGACCAGGTCTGAAGTCACTTTGTGAGGCTTACATAATAGAAGCCACTCAAAAATGAACCTATTTTAGAAACTACACACCTCAAGGTATTCAAAACTGATTTTTAAAAACGTTTTTAACCCTTTAGGTGTGCCACAAGAAATAATGGAAAATGGAGATGAAATTTCAGAGTTTCACTTTTTTGGCAGAATTTCCATTTTAATATTTTTTTCCGCTAACAAAGCGAGAGTTAACAGCCAAACAAAACTGAATATTTATAGTCCTGATTCTGTAGTTTACAGAAACACCCAATTTGTGGTCGCAAACTGCTGTATGGCCACACGGCAGGCCGCAGAAGGAAAGGAACGCCATATGGTTTTTGGGAGACAGATTTTGCTGGGCTGTTTTTTTGACACCATGTCCCATTTGAAGCCACCCCCCACACCTCCCCCCCCCCCCCGATGCACCCTTAGAATACAAACTCCCAAAAAGTGACCCATTTTGTAAGATACACCCCTCAAGGTATTGGAAACTGATTTTACAATCTTTTTTAACCCTTTAGGTGTTCCACAAGAGTTAATGGAATATAGAGATGAAATTTCAGAATTTCTCTTTTTTGGCAAATTTTCCATTTTAATATTTTTTTCCCAGTAACTGTTGAGGGTTAACAGCCAAACAAAACTCAATAGTTATTGCCCCGATTCTGTAGTTTACAGAAACACTGCATATATGGTCATAAACTGCTGTATGGCCACACGGCAGGGCACAGTAGGAAAGGAAGGCCATATGGTTTTTGGAAGCAGATTTTGCTGGACAGTTTTTTTTTTACATCGTGTCCCATTTAAAGACCCCCTGATGCACCCCTAGAGTAGAAACTGAAAAAAGTGACCCCATTTAAGAAACTACACCCCTCAAGATATTCAAAACTGATTTTACAAACATTGTTAACCCTTTATGTGTTCCACAAGAAATAATGGAAAATGGAGAAGAAATTTCAGAATTTCACTTCCAAATTTTCCATTTTAATCAATTTTTCCAGTAACAAAGCAAAGGTTAATAGCCCAAAAAAACTCAATATTTATTGCCCTGATTCTGTAGTTACAGAAACACCCCATATGTGGTAATAAACTGCTGTACGGACACATGGTAGGGCGTAGAAGGGAATGAGTGCCATTTGGTTTTTGTAAGGCAGATTTTGCTGGACTGTTTTTTATTTACACCATGTCACATTTAAAGACCCTAGAGTAGAAACTCCAAAATTTGGGATAAAGAGGCAGTTTTGTTGGTACTATTTTAGGGTACATATGATTTTTGGTTGCTCTATATTACACTTTTTGTGAGGCAAGAGAACAAAAAATTGCTGTTTTGGCATTGCTTTTATTTTTTGTTATTTACAATATTCATCTGACAGGTTAGATTATGTACAATTTTTTTATAGAGCGGGTTGCTACGGATGCAACAATACCAAATATTGGTTGTTTGTTTCAGTTTTACATAATAAAGCATTTAAAAAATAAAATAAAAATAAGTGTCTCCACATTCTGAAAGCCATAGTTTTTTTTTTTGTTTGTTTTTTGGGTGACTGTCTTATGTAGGAGCTCATTTTATTCGGTATGAGATGATGGTTTGATTGGTATTATTTTAGGGTGCATATGACTTTTTGATCGCTTGGTATTACACTTTTTGTGATGTAAGGTGACAAAAATGGCCTTTTGGACACACTTTTTATTCATTTTTCATTTTTTTTATTTATATTTATATTTTCCAAAAAAGGAACAAGGGGTAACAGGGTACCAAGATATAGGCACGCAGGCCAGGCTGAGATTTTTATAAGTACAATGTCAGTATACAGTAGATACAGCAGTAGGACAAGATTACAGCTTAGCAAATGATGCTATATCTGACAGGCTTACAAAAAACATGCGGACAAGAAAACGCTAAAGATGTACTAGAGATCCAAAGACAACAGAGATCGGACATTTAATGGGTGTGGCAATAATTTTATAGCTAATGTATGGGTCGGATATGAAGCTATTCCAGTTATCAGCAGGAAGTGGCTCGTAGCAACTCAAGATATAAGAGGGTTCATCATGTTTTGGGGGCTCTATATTCAGACCAGGAGGACCAATTCTTGAGGAAGGCCACGTATTTCCCCAGATGACAGCTCTACAAACCTATGAAGCTGGTCTATTTTTTGGATCCACTGTTCCAAAGGTGGGACTAAGGGTTGCACCCAAAATTTAGGAAGTAAAAGACGGGCAGACGTCAGCATTTGTGTGAAAACAAAGGGCGGCTTTATGTGGGCCTTTTCTTGGGGGAGGGATAGGAGGGCTAGCTGAGGAGACGGTCTTATAGAAGTATTGCATATTTTGTTAGCAAATGAGAAAATCTCATTCCACCATTTGTAGATGGAAGGGCACGTCCACCAAATGTGAAAAAAGGTCCCTTCAAGTATTTTGAAGTCTTATCTGGCTTATTGTACCATCTGGTGAGAATCTTATAGCAATTTTCCTGAATTCGGACACAGCGGGAGGACCTATGCGGGGATTCTAGGAGCCTGGGGAGAGAGTCAAACGGGACAGTGATGTTCAGATCCAATTCCCATTGTTTCACAAAGGACGGTTTAGCTAACATTGGCGGGAGTCGTACTTTACTATAAATCTTCTATATAAGCTTCCTGGGAGCAAAATGAGAGGAAATGAATGATTCAAACCAAACCATAGGGCGAATTATGTCACACATTTTCACATGTTGTTTTAGATAGGCTCTGAGATATGCGATAGAAAAGAGGTCACGCGGATGAGGATTAAGTAAAGTGTTTGTGGCTTCGAGGTCCATCCAGTCCCCAGTGGGGAGTGCCAGTGAGATTAAAGAGATTGGGGAGGACTTTAACCCTTGGGAAGTCGAATCTCTCAGGGAAGGGGGAGCCGTGTCTAATACGTCTTTAACTGTTAGTAGTGGAGAGGGGAACGGGATGGAGCAGTGCGAAGTGGAGAGCCAAGTAAAGGGACAAGGAAGGCCAAACCTTGTCAGTACGTGCTTCAGATACAACCAGTTCACTCTATCGAATGCTTTCTCAGCATCCGTACTGAGCAGGAGCAAAGGAGAGGAAATATGTTTAGCATGACATAAAGTATTGATCAGTCTAGAAGTGTTATCGTTGCCCTCCCTGTTACGGGTAAAGCCGACCTGGTCCCCGTGAACAAGATGGGGGAGAAGGGTAGCTAGCCTGTTAGCTAGCATTTTGGCCAGGAGCTTGAGGTCTATGTTCAGGAGGGATATGGGCCTATAGTTAGAGCACTGTTTGGGATCTTTCCCTTCCTTAGGTATGAGTGTGATATGGGCCGCAGTCATATCCCTTGACAGTGGGGTCCCATGAAGCGTCTGATTGCAGACTTCTAGAAGGTGCGGAAGAAGAAGTTCCTGAAAAGTTTTATAGCAAGAAATTGGGAGGCCGTCGGGACCTGGGCTCTTCCGCGAGGGCATTTGGTGCATTGCTTTCCTTCAGCTAGGGTAAAGGGGGTTTCTAGTTTTGATTTTTGTTCAGTGGGAATAGAGGGAATATTGGACGCCTCCGGGAAAGTTAGTATTGCGGAGGTGTGTGGTTCTGGGGCTACAGTTGGAGGGAGATTGTAAAGATCGTTGTAGAAGGAGCGGAATTGGGCAGCTATCTGATAAACAGAGAAGATCGGGTTTCCTTCATGCAAGGTCAACTGGTGGACATAGTTTGCCGATCTCCTCCCTTTAATCCTGCTCATTAAAAATTTGGTGGCCTTGTCTCCATGAGCAAAAAATTTGTGTTGTGAGCTCGTATAGAATTTGGCCGCTTTATTTAGCAGGAGGGACCTAAGTTTTGCCCTAAATTCCGATAATTCCTGTAATTGGGAATCCGAGGGGTTCTTTTTATGTCGAGATTCAAGTCTCTGTATGTTTTTGAGCACCTCATAAATAGTTTTTTCCCTTAGTTTCTTTTGGTAAGAGCCAATCTTGACAAATTGGCTCCTGATAACAGGCTTGTGTGCGTCCCAGAGGGTGTTAGCGGTGAGGTCAGGGGTTTTATTCAGGGAGAAGTATTCTGTAATATGTTTAGATACTAAATCCACCGAATCTTGGAAGCTCAAGATCATTCATTTAAACGCCAATTAAAACATAAAGGAGTTTCATTGGGGGCCAGAATAGAGACAAAAATAGGGGCATGGTCCGAAATGTGTATAGAGCCAATTGAGGCCTCACTACACAGGTGCAAGTGTTCTTTGGAGATGAATAGATAATCTAGACGGTGGTATGTGCCATGTGTTGGGGAGTAGAATGTATAGTCTAGGGCAGGGGTGGCCAACGCATGCGGCTCCTCTGACCTTCACTTGCGGCTCTCAGAGGAGCGCGGTCTCATCTACATATGCGGCTCGCAGGGGAGCGGGCCAGGGATATCGCCGGTTTTAAAAATATTAGCAGCACGGGAGAAGGAAGAAGAAAGCAGTCCCCTCCTCCTCCCTGTGCTGCTGCCGCTGCCACCAATGAGAATTAAGAGGGGAAGAGGAGGGGAGGGGCTGTTTCCACTGGGGAACGCAGCATAGAGGCCAGGTGTCGGCTATGAGATTCTGCCGGCACCCGCCCCCTGTATCTGTATTAAAGGTTTTCATTGGTGGCGTAGTGCCCCCCCCCCCTTAATACCATGCAGGCCCGCGCTCTGACCTGCACGTCAGGTCACTATGGAGAGGTCGCCACAGTCTTCAGAGCAGCGGCAGCAGAGGTAGGATAAGCCTCCACAGTTTTATGTTATTAAAGTACTGATCTGGGGGTCTTATCTGACATGGGGGTAGTATGAGCTCAGATAAGACCCCCAAATTCTCATCAGACCCACAAAATAAGCCTCTCCAGTGCTCACATAAGACACTAAATATCAGACACCCCATGCTCACATCTCCCCTATGTCAAATCACCCCTGAGCATCTGAGCATGGGGCGTCATCTGAGCATGGGGTGTCATCTGAGCATGGGGTGTCATCTGAGCATGGGGTGTCATCTGATAATAAGGCGGTCATCTGATAATAAGGCGGTCATCTGATAATAAGGCAGTCATCTGAGCATGGGCGTCATCTGAGCATGGGGCGTCATCTGAGCATGGGGCGTCATCTGAGCATAGGGCATCATCTGATAATAAGGCGGTCATCTGATAATAAGGCAGTCATCTGAGCATGGGCGTCATCTGAGCATGGGGTGTCATCTGAGCATGGGGCGTCATCTGAGCATGGGGTGTCATTTGAGCATGGGGGGTCATCTGAGCATGGGGGGTCATCTGAGCATGGGGCGGTCATCTGAGCATGGGGCGGTCATCTGATAATAAGGCGGTCATCTGAGCATGGGGCGTCATCTGAGCATGGGGCGTCATCTGAGCATGGGGTGTCATCTGAGCATGGGGCGTCATCTGAAATAAGGCGGTCATCTGAGCATGGGCGGTCATCTGATAATAAGGCACTCATCTGATCATGGGGCGTCATCTGATAATAAGGTGGTCATCTGAGCATGGGCGGTCATCTGAGCATAAGGCGGTCATCTGAGCATAGGCGGTCATCTGAGCATGGGCGGTCATCTGAGAAATCTTGAAACACATTGTGAAAAACAAAGATTGCCAGAAGTCTCACTAAAGCTGTCTACACTACAGGTAGGAAAGGTGATTTAAATGCACTTTTAAATGTTTGATAACTCAATTGCAGTAATACTGTCGTGTGCACGCATATTTGTGTAAACGGATAGCTTGTGGCTCTTGGCAGTCATAAGATTTTTTTTTGGGCTCTTTGTGTCTGTAAGGTTGGCCACCCCTGGACTAGGGTATTGGGGTGGTGGGAACGCCACACATCTATCAAGTGCAAGTTCCAGAAGATGTTCCCGATGGCTTTAAGGGATTTGCCAGAGTGGGCCAATCTGTGTGATGACGTGTCTACTTGTGGGAAATTGTTTAAATCTCCACCCAATATCACTATCCCTTCTTGGAAGGAGTCTATGGTTGGGAAAATGTTAGAGAGACACTGGGATTGGTAAGAATTTGGGGCATATAGGTTTATAAAGGTATAGGTTTGTGGGCCTATGGTGCCCTTGATTAGGATATATCTTCCCTCAGGGTCTAGAACCTGGTTGATATATTTAAAGGGAATTTTCCTTTGAAAACCTATGCTGACCTCACTAGAGGCTGAGGAACTGCCTCCACAGTGATACCAATTAGAATAATAGGAGAACTGCATGTTGGGGTAGTGATTGAAACGAAAATGCGTCTCTTGGAGGAACTCCACTCCAGCTCCAGCTTTTCTTAAAATGGTAAAGATTTGACTCAGTTTTGAGCGGGAGTGAAATCCCTTACCATTATAAGAAGCTATATGTAAATCAGCCATTGTATGTAGTGGGTGCGCAATTACCTTGCAGCTGATGGTGTATCCTCCAAGAGAGTGCATTTGCATTGTGGATCTCCGCCTATCGGTGTGGGATAAGAACCATAGGGCTAGAGGACTCGCATAGTACTAGGAAGAAAAACCGATACCTTGGAAAAAGGAAAGGGTGAAAAAACAAGACAAAACTGGTTGAAACAACAAAGAAAGGAGAAACAGCATAAACGAATATGCATTATACATGTGGGGGGTAGTAGGTCAAATGACCGAGAAGGAGGTTGTATAACACCCTGGGTAGGGCTATAGGATAAAAGGCAAGAATGGGACTAGCCTTATGATTAATCATAGCTGGGACAAAAACAAGGTTAAGTTCAATAAGGGTCTGTGCTTTCAAGTAGTGATAAGAACATAATACCTAACAGTAGGCATAACTTATGTGGATATAATCAGAAAACGCGAGTCCTGCTACTGATCTTGAGAAAGGCTCCTGGGAGTGAGTTAATGTCCTCTTCTCTTGGAACCTCAGGACTTTGGGGTTCGCTGAACCTCAAAGGGAATGACTTTAGGAAGGTCCGGTAGGTCTCCTAGATCTTGGTAGAGTTCCCAATTTTCTATAGGCATCGGAGATACATTTAGAAGGGCGAAGGTGGAAGCAAGATCTGAATATGATGAGATGTTGATCCGTTTTCCTGCAAACGTGAATGCCAGACCAAAAGGATAGGACCAGCGATACAGAACCTTATTGGATCGGAGCCAATCGGTCAAAGGTTTGAGCGCTCTGCGCTTTTTCAATGTAGAAGGAGCTAAGTCCTGATAAATTTACTGGAATCTTCATAGGCTAAATTGGGGTGATTACGTGCGGCCTTTAAGAGGGCGGCTTTGACAGGAAAATTCAGAAACTTGCAAATATTGTCTCTGGGTGGCTCAGATGGCTTGGGTTTTGGGCGCAGGGCTCTATGAGCACGTTCAATGATGACATCTTGCGGGAAATCGGGACCCAGCAGCGAGCCGCATATGGTATGGTTGCGGAAATATTGCCGGGCAGCACCGACTCTGGGATCCCTCTGAACCTCAAATTATTGCGGCTCCCCCTATTTTCTTGATCCTCAAAGGCGCTATGCAGCTCATTCAAATGGGCAGTACAGCGGCGGAGAGAATCCGACACAGCTGATTGATTGGTTAAGGTTGCGAGTTGGTGGGATTCCAGGGTTTTCACCCGATTTGCCACACCTCTTGTCTGCAGGCCGAGAGTTCTGCGAGGATCGGCTCCATAACCCTGCGGAGAGCGCGGTCGAGATATTTCCTCGTAAGAGGTAAGTCGGAGCTGGACTGGATATCTTCTGAGTCGCTATCTCCCTCCAATTGTGCAGGAGCTCGCTTCTGGGCCTTGGGCTGTGGGGCCGGCGCCATTTTAGATTTTCTGGATGCGATCATCGCGGCCGCTTTCTTAAGGAATTTCTCCATGTCGCCGCCAGAGATCTGACCTTTGGGGACAGCAGGGTGGTCACCTTGCTTGGGGTTCCCAATTTTTACCATTTTCGCCTTTATATGCTGAATAATGCTGGTGTTAGGGAAGAACCTCCTGGCAGAGCAGGGAACTATGCGTCCTTCACCGTCTGGCACTAGCTCCGCCCCCCACTCTGTTTATTTTTTTACGGTGTTCATCTGAGGGGTTAGGTAATGCAATCATTTTTATACAGCAGGTTCTTACGGACGCGGCGATACCTAATATTTATACTTTTTTATTTCAGTTTTACACAAAAAAAAATCATTTTAGTGTCTCCATAGTTTTGTTTTTGTTTTTTTCTGGGCGATTTTTTCTGGGTAGGAAGTCATTTTTGCGGGATGAGATGACAGTTTGATTGGTACTATTTTGAGGTGTATATGACTTTTTGATTGCTTGCTATTGCACTTTTTGTGATGTTTTATTTTATTACAGTTTTGTTTTTGCGATTGTCCTAGGTAGGAGCAAATTTTTTGTGGGATGAGGTGACTGTTAGATTGCTACTATTTTGGGGGAATACACCTTTTTGATCGCTTGGTGTTGTTGCACTTTTAGTAATGTAAGATGACAAAAAAAAGTGTGTTTTAGCACAGTTTTTATTTTATTATTTTGACGTTGTTCATCTTAGGGGTTACGTCATGTGATATTTTTATAGAGCCAGTGGTTACGGATGTGTCAATACCAAATATATATACTTTCTTTTATTTAAGTTTTACATAATATATTTTATGAAAAAATAAAATAAAAAATATCATGTTTTAGTGTCTCCATAGTCTGAGAGTCATATTATTTTTTGGGGGGTGATTGTATTAGGTAGGGTATTATCTTTTGCGGAATGAGATGAAAGTTTGATTGGCACTATATTAGGGTGCATATGACTTTTTGATTGCTTGCTATCACACTTTTAGTGATGCAAGGTGACAAAAAATTAAATTTTTTTGTGGCACTGTTTCTATTTTTTTACAACTTTCACCTGAGGGGTTGGGTCATGTGATATTTTTATAGAGCTGTTTTTTACAGACGTGACAATACCTAATATGTCTACTTTTTTATTTATTTCACTTTAATAGAATAATAGCATTTTTTTAAAAGAAAATTAAGACATTGTTTTAATGTCTCCATGTTCTGAGAGCTATATATATTTTTTATTTAATTTTTTTGAGCGATTTTCTTATGATGGGGCTCATTTTTTGCAGAATGAGGTGACTGTTTTATTGGTATCATTTTGTGGGACCTTGACCTTTTTGATCACTTGGTGTTGCACTTTTTGTGATGCTAGGTGACACCGTTTTTATTTTGAATTTTTATTGTGTTTATCAGATGGACACAGCAATACCAAATATGTCCATTTTAATAATTTGTTCCTATTTTCCTTTTTTTTATTGCTTAAATGGGGAATTTTTTGTGAAAACTTTTTTATTTTTTTTATGAAAACACTTTATTTTTTTATATTTTATTTTACACTCTGTGTCCCCCATAAGGTCATAAAAGACCTCTGGGGGACTTTTGATGCAATTTTTTTCTTTTTCACTATTGATTTCTCCTGTAACTGGCACTGAATATTAGACCCAGTTACAGGGGACATCCCCCAGAGAGGCTGTACAGCAGAATACAGCGTTGCCTCAGTGCAGGGCTTATCGAGGTCTGTGAAAGATTCAACAGCTTCTGCAAAGTCCAGGCCCCGGCGGTCACATGAACAGTGGGCTGAGACAGTCAGTGCATAGCGCTTCCTGATCTGTATACACAGCGTTCGGAGATCTCTGTGTATGCAGCGATCTATAAGGCAGGGACACCTGGGAACTGTCCCTGCCTTCTCTCTGGGTTGCCCTGCTGTTATTGACAGCGGGCAACCCGCTCTGCAGCTGCACGGTTAGCGTGCAGCTGCAATCTCTGAATGGAAATTCAAAAACATTCATTCAGAGTTTATATCCTATGGGCAGATATGAAGTGGTTAAAGGGCTTGGACACTTTCTGGTTATTGTTGACCAGTGTGTTTATAAAATGATTATAGGGCACTTACTAATATAGCATTTGTTAAAATTCTGCACTATTTACTGTATTTTATAAGTTATGCCTCCTTGTGTACAAAGTGTATTGTGCCGTCCACACCAGCCAAATCATCTCCTCCTTTCCAAAACAGTGCACCTTGCAATCTGTACTTATTCATTAAGCATTGTGCAGTGAGTCTGAATGGAGGAGACATCACATGACCCTCCAGCATCTTATAGATAGAGTCTCTGTATGGACAACACAAAAGAATTAGTAAACAAGGAAGCATACCTTACAAAATATTGAAAATGGTGCAGAATTTCAACAAAGTATTAGTAAGTGCCATATAATCACCTCACAAAACAGTAACCAGAAAGTGGCCAACCCCTTTAATTTGGCTAAAAGAGTTGAGCACCTGGATGTACGGGTTCGGCCGCACTTCACAAAAAAGTTTGAGTTCGGGACTAGAGTTGAGCAAACACCTGGATGTTCAGGTTCAAAGGGTTTGGCCGAACTTTGGAAAAAAGTTTGAGTTTGGGACCGGAACTTAACCCTGAACCTGAACCCCATTGAAGTCAATGGGGACCCGCAATTCTGAGCACTGAAATGGCTGTAAAAATGTAATGGAAAGGGCTAGAGGGCTGCAAATGGCATCACAATGTCGTTAAGAGCATGGCAAGTGCTCTGCAATCAAATGTGGATAGGAAAATGACTTTAAATAACATAAAATATGTAAAAATTAAAAATAATCTTGATCTAGGAGGACAAGGTCCATATGGAGTAGGAGGTTGAGGAGGCGGTGGAAGTTGCGGTGGAGGAGGAGGTAGCCTACATATGTTTTTTTGTTTAAAATTTTTTAAATTAGGGTACACCCAAAACATTGGGAAATATAACCTGTGATAACCCACTGCCTTCCTGCTAAACACACGTTCAGATAATACAATGGCTGCAGGGCAAACTATCACCTCCAAGAGGTAAAGGGCAAGCTCAGGCCATGTGCCCAGTTTGGAGACCCAGAAGTTGCAGGGGCTGACCCCTGTCAGTCAGTTCATGTAGGCGTGTGCAAACTTACTGCCCCACCATGTCGCACGTCAGCGTGATGTTTACGATCCAATTTGATATCTGCTCATCAACTTTCGATGTTCTTTTCTGTGCCTACCATGGTGATCACGGGTGGCGAGGAATCAGGGTTCCACACCCGAGAGGGAGCGTGAGAAAGACAGACCACATCCAAGGGAGGATTCATTTTTTCTAATTTAAAATTATAGAGTTGAAATATGGGAGAAATTATTAAAGCATAAAAGTGTGACAACTTTTAAAAGTTTAAGCATTGAATGAAAATATGTGGCTTTCATTAATTACTGAATAATTTATAAAATTTTATTCCCTGTCACCTATGCAGAGCAGGGGTTTATTCACGTCTAAAATTGTATAATGTCAACCCAAGAATGTAACAGAAATATTTGTGAAATTTATTAACCTGTCAACTTGGTAGAGCAGGGGTCTATGACAGAAAAAAATTGTTTATTGTCACCCGAAAATGTTAAAGAAAAATTTATTGAATTTTTTTTAAGCTGTCAACCAGATAGAGGGAGGGATATATTACACCCAAAAATTGGTGAATTTCCCCAAAAAATGTAACTGACATTTTTTTTCTCTTTTTTAACCTGTCTACTAAGTATAGCAGTGGTACATCACAACAAAAAATTGGTGAATTTCACTGGACAATGTAACTGACAATTATTATTTTTTTAACCTGTCTACTAGGTATAGCAGTGGTACATTACACCCAAAAATTGGTGAGTTTCACCAGAAAATGTAACTGACAATTTTTTTTTCTCGATCTACTAGGTATAGGAGTGGTACATCACACCCAAAAATTTCACCCAATAATGTAAATGAAATTTTGTTTGTTTAAACTGTCTACTAGGTAAAGCAGTGGTACTATACACCCAAAAATTGGTGAATTTCACCAGAAAATGTAACTGACAATTTTTTTTATTTTTTTTACTGGTCTACTAGGTATAGAAGTGGTACTATACACACAAAAATTGGTGAATTTCACCTGAAAATGTAAATGGCAAAGTAGCAAAATAAAATAAAATACGTACAAATAAAAAAATAAAATTTGATTTATGAGGGAGTTCCATATGGAGTAGGAGTTTGAGGAGGCGGTGGACGTAGCGGTGTAGGTGGAAGCGGCTGTGGAGGATTTTATTTTTTAAATTAGAATACACCCAAAAAAATTGGGAAATATAACCTGTGATAACCCCCTGCAGTCGTGCTAAACACACGTTTAGACAATACACTGGCTGCAGGGCAGGCTAGCACCTCCAAAGAGGTAAAGGGCAAGCTCAGGCCATGTGCCCAATTTGGAGACCCAGAAGTTGCAGGGGCTGACCCCTGTCAGTCAGTTTGTGTAGGCATGTGCAAACTTACTGCCCCACCATGTTGCACGTCCCCGTGATGTTTACGATCCAAT
Organism: Bufo gargarizans; assembly: GCF_014858855.1. Taxonomy (NCBI): domain Eukaryota; kingdom Metazoa; phylum Chordata; class Amphibia; order Anura; family Bufonidae; genus Bufo; species Bufo gargarizans. Next base: position 416,790,416 of record NC_058081.1, read on the forward strand.
TTGATATCTGCTCTATCAACTTTCAATGTTCTTTTCTGCGCCTACCATGGTGATCACAGGTGGCGGGGAATCAGAGTTCCACGCCGGAGAGGGAGCATGAGAAAGAGAGACCACATCCAAGGGAGGATTAATTTTTTCAAATTTCAAATTATAGAGTTGAAATATGGGAGAAATTTTTCAAGCATAAAAGTGTGACAACTTTTTAAAGTTTAAGCATTGAATGAAAGTATGTGGCACGCATTAATTACTGAATAATTTATAAAATTTTATTCCCTGTCACCTATGCAGACCAGGGGTTTATTCACATCTAAAATTGTAAAATGTCAACCCAAGAATGTAACAGAAAAATTTGTGAAATTTATTAACCTGTCAACTTGGTAGAGCAGGGGTCTATGACAGAAAAACATTGTTTATTGCTACCTGAAAATGTTAAAGAAAAATTATTGAAATTTATTAAGCTGTCAACTAGGAAGAGGAGGGGTATATTACACCCAAAAATTTTTGAATTTCACCAGAAAATGGAATTGACAATATATTTTTTTTAAAAACCTGTCTACTAGGTATAGCAGTGGTACATTACGTCCACAACTTGTTGAATTTCAACTGAAAATGTAACTGACAATTATAATTCGTTTTTACAGGTCTACTAGGTATATGTCACGGCTGAGGATGGGGAAAATCCTCAGCCATGCGATGGTGGTGGATGTCCGGTCGCTACTTGGCCAGGACCACAGAATTAGGGAGCAGGTCACCTCCTATTGCGTCCCTAACGCTGACCCTGTCTCCTGTCAGTATGAGCTGACCTTGATGGTAGGAGGGCTCATACGCTGGAACCTTATAGTCCCTACAAGCCCTCAAGTCGGCCCTGAACTAGAGAACAGAGTAAGACAACCCACTCCTCCTAGACACGGAGGAGCAGGAGTCTCACTGGCCAAGCAGTATGAAGAAGGGAACATCAACAGGCCTATGGATATGGCAGGTGCTGCACTAGTTCCAGCCACTTGCCACAGCCTTGCTGACTGGATCCGTGTGCAGGCAAGCTGGAGTCCACAAACAATACAAATAGTACTCAGCACACGCACATCCGCACACAGGAACCCAGATCCATAGCTGCACAGAATAGTAAAGGCAAACATAAACTGAACATCACACAAACTTAACCTATGACTGGAAGGGTGGCCCTTACAAGAAGGAGGAAATCACAGGAGGCTGCTACAGCAAAGCATGACTGAAGCAACCTACTGAGCCATGGTAAAGTGAGAGGCTTTAAAGGCCTAAGAGGCCACACCCAAGGGTCAGACACACCCAGTGCCTCACACACACACTGGGAAGGGAGTTAACCCTTCCAGCACCAGAGAAGGGAAACACCACTTAAAGGAAAAGTGTCCAACAGTACCAACACACTGTGGTTGTTGCCGCTGGCAATGACATGGGTGGCAACCGTGTCCTGGGAGATAGCCCGGAGGCCGGGACACTGCCACCACATGTACAGACAGCCAAACGTTGCCACGGGCAACCACAGTGCAGGAAAAGTGTCAGTGCACACAACACACTACACAGAGTGCACACAGACAAACAACACAGTGAACACAACACACACACACCTAACAGAGGTTGCTAGGTGCAACCGCATGCACAGCAGGAAAGCTGCCACATACATAGCGTTGTCAGCGGCAACCACAGGTGAGGCAAATACCACTGCCCTCGCCTGTGATTGACAACAAAACCAAACCGCTGACAATCGCATGCGGTTGAAGAGTCACGGTCATAGCCATGGCCGTGACAGTATAGCAGTGGTACTATACACACAAAAAGTGGTGAATTTCACCAGAAAATGTAACTGACAATTTTATTTACTTATTTGTTTATTTTTACCAGTCTAGTAGGTATAGCAGAGGTACTATAGACCCAAAAATTTGTGAATTTCACCCGAAAATGTAAATGAGAAAGTAGTGAAATGACATAAAATAAAATACGTACAAATAAAACAAAATTTTTTATTTATGAGGTGGAGTTCCATATGGAATAGGAGTTTGATAAGGCGGTGGAGGTAGCGGTGTAGGTGGAAGCGGCAGTGGAGGAGGACGAGGTAACCAACACAGGTTTTGGTTTAAATTTTTATTTATTTTTTAATTAGGGTACTATCTAAAAGAGTGTGAAATATACAAAATACAAGAATGATCAATTGTGCTGCAGTATAACAATGTCTGGTTAGTGCCGGTATACATGTCTATTCTGCACAAGGTATGGACAAGTCCTGAGGAATCTATGCCTGGTTCATTTTAATGAACGTGAGCTTGTCCACATTGGCTGTGGACAGGCGGCTGAGCTTGTTTGTTATGACGCCCCCTGCCATGCTAAACACACGTTCAGATAATACACTGGCAACAGGGCAGTCCAGCACCTCCAAGGCGTAAAGGGCAAGCTCAGGCCATGTGCCTAATTTAGAGACCCAGAAGTTGAATGGGGCAGACCTGTCATTCAGTACGTGTAGGCGTGTGTACACATACTGCTCCACCATGTTGGTGAAATGCTGCCTCCTGCTAAGACGTTCCATATCAGCTGGTGGTGCTGGTTGTTATGGCATGCTGACAAAGCTTTTCCACATTATGGCCATGCTAACCCTGCCTTCTGAGGTCCTGGCGGTGCCCCTGCTGCGTTGGCGACCTCTTCCTCTGCCTTTGCCTTGTGCTTCCACTGTGCCCCCGTGTCAGGTGGGAATGCCATCAGCAACGTGTCTATCAGCGTGCGCTTGTACTCGCGCATCTTAGCAGCACAAGTTAGAATGTGGGCAACTCGGCGGTCGTTGCGGAGACACTGCAGCATGTAATCGCTTATGTGTGCCAGGCTGCCCAGAGGCAACGAAAAGCTGTCCTCTGTGGGAGGTGTATCGTCTGTGTCCTCTGTATCCCCGCATCTATGTACCAGTGATGGCCATGAGCTGGTCTGCGTGCCACCCTGCTGTGAACATGGTTCCTCCTCCTTCATCTCCTCCCCCTCATCCTCCAGAAATGTGCCCTGGCTGGATAATTGTGTACCTGGCGTTTTTGGGTGCAGGAACCCTCGGAGCCACTTGTGAATGACTGGCCAGAAAACCCTACAAAATAATCCCTCTTCCTCCTTCTCCTTCTGTGCCACATCATCTTCCATCATTGCCAGGAACGTTTTTTCAAGGAGGCATAGAAGAGGGATAGTAACACTGAGAACGGTGTTTTCGGCACTGGCCATGTTGGTGGAGTACTCAAAACAGCACAACAAGGAACACAAGTCTCGCATGGAGGCCCAGTCATTGGCGGTGAAGTGGTGCTGTTCCACCGAGTGACTCACCCGTGCGTGCTGCAGCTGAAACTCCACTATCGCCTGCTGCAGTTTGGCCAGCATGTGCAAGGGGGAGTTCCACCTAGTGGGCACGTCGCATATGAGGCGGTGAGCGGGAATGCCGAAGTTACACTGCAGCGCTCACAGGCGAGTAGCAGCAGGGTGAGAACGCCGAAAGCACGCACAGACGGCCCACACTTTATGCAGCAGCTCTGACATATCGGGGTAATTTTTAAGGAATCTCAGCACCACCAAATTCAGCACATGCGCCAGGCAAGGGATGTGCGTCAAACCGGCTAGTCCCAGAGCTGCTATGAGATTTCGCCCATTATCACACACCACCAAGCCAGACTTGAGGCTCACTTATCGGTTTGTTGTTCCATGCCCTTCCACAGCTCCTGCGCAGTGTGGGGTTTGTCCCCCAAACAGATAAGTTTTAAAACAGCATGCTGTCATTTACCCCTGGCTGTGCTGAAGTTGGTGGTGAAGGTGTTACGCTGACCGGATGAGGAAGTGGAGTAGGAGGAGGAAGCAACAGGAGGCAAACTGAAGTGCCCTGCAATCCTCGGTGGTAGAAGGACTTGCACAAATTTGCTATCCGCCTCAGGCCCAGCCGCCACTGCATTTACCCAATGTGCTGTTATGGACATATAAGGTCCCTGACCGTGCTTACTGGTCCACGTATCCGTAGTGAGGTGCACCTTGCCACAGATGGCGTTGCTCAGTGCACACCTGATTTTGTCCCCCACTTGGTTGTGCAGGGAAGGGATAGTTCGCCTGGAAAAGTAGTGGTGGCTGGGCACGATGTACTGTGGGACAGCCACTGCCATAAGGCCTTTAAAACTATCCTTCTCCACTAGAAGGAATGACATCATTTCAAATGCCAGTAATTTTGAAATGCTGGCATTCAGGGCTAGTGATCGCGGGTGGGTAGGGGGGTACTTCCTCTTCTTCTCCAGCGTTTGGGAGATGTAGAGCTGAACGCTTCCGTGGGACATTGTGGAAATGCTTGGTGACCCAGGTGGTTGTGTTGCTGGAAGATCCTCTGTTTGCGGTGTGGCAGGTGGCACTGTCACCCCAGAGTTGGATGAAGAGGCCGCGACTGCAGCAGAAGAGGAAGCAGGAGGAGCCAGAGACCTTTCTTGGTTTTTGAGGTGTATACTCCACTGCAGCTCGTGCTTTGCACTTAAATGCCTTTGTGCTCAGGTTGAGAATGTTTATGCCTCCCTTCAGGCTCTGATTGCACAGCGTGCAAAACACTTGTGTCTTGTCGTCAGCACATTGTCTGAAGAACTGCCATGCCAGGGAACTCCTTAGAGCTGGCTTTGGTGTGCTCGGTCCCTTGCTGCGGTGTGCAGTAGCCGACATACTGTCTAGAGGACGGCCGCTCCGCTTTTGCACCCTGCTACCTCTTCTGTTGTGCTGGTGGCTCTGTGCGACCACCACCTCTTTCTCCGAACTACATAGGTCAATCGCATGACCTTGATTCCATGTGTCCTCCACATCATCTTCCACCCAGTCTTTACCCCTGCCTTCCTTGTTGGTCTGTACAGTTTTGAAAGCCCCAGGAGTTGGCACCTGTGTTTCATCATCATCCGAGACGTGCTGCGATGGTCCTCCCATGTACTCATCTTGAAAGATAAGTGGTTGGGCATCGGTGCCACTTCTGGGGGAGGGGTTCCACTTCTTGGGCAGGGCTAGGTGGATGGACCTGGGAAACCCTGCTAACAGAGTCATCAAAAAGCAGAAGAGACTGCTTCATGACTTGGGGCTCAGACTGCTTGGCTGATTTGCAAGGGGGTGAGGTGAAAGACTGATGGATATTGGCTGCAGGTGCCAACTGTGGTATTTCAGCAGCAGACTGGGTGTGAGACAATGTGAAGGAACTGGATCCACTGTCAGCAACCCAATCTATTATCGCCTGTACTTGTTCAGGCCTCACCAATTGTGGAGCCATATTAAGCCCGACAAATATCGCTGCAGGTTCTGTCGCCTACACGCACCTGAGGAAGGGTTTTCACTTGTGTGTGTAGCTGGCACAGATCGACTACGTCCTCTTCCTGCAACAGGAGCTCCACTAGCAGCACCACAACCTGGGCCACATCCCTTATTTGATGCTCTCCTCATTATTCTGGAATTTAGGATTCTGCCCTAAATGGGTGTTTAATTAATAGTAGAATAGAGCGACAGTATGTACAGGGTGTATCTCATACGCCCTGAACCAGACTAGGCCTGAATTAAATTTGTTTGCCAAAAATGGCTGTATTTCAAATACCTGAATAGAAACCCTATATTTAAAGGGTGTATCTCACACACCCTGAACCAGACTAGGCCTCAATTAAAGATTTGTGCACCAAATTGCGGTATTTCAAATATCTGAATAGTACCACACCATTTAAAGGCTGTATCTGACAATGACATATGCTTCAAAGGCTGCAAAATAAACTTTTATTTTTGCCCAAACAGGTGTTAGTTTAATAACTGAATATGACAGCAGTATATAACCCTGGAATTTCAAACGTGCTTATGCTGCAAGGCCTGAAAAATTGTGTATTTTGCTTCAAAAAGGGTGTTTTATTAATAGAAGAATATAAGCCCTGTATATACAGGGTGTATCTTACACGGCCTGACCCACACTAGGTCTCAATTAAATTTGTTCCCCCAAAATGGCTGTATTTCAAATACCTGAATCAAGCCCCTGTATTTAAAGGGTTTATCTCACACAGCCTGAAACAGACTAGGCCTCAATTAAATTTGTTTGCCCAAAATGGCTGTATTTCAAATACCTAAATCAAACCCCTGTATTTAAAGGGTATATCTCACACGCCCTGAACCAGAGTAGGCCTTACTGAAAGATTTGTGCACCAAATGGCGGTATTTCAAATATCTGAATATAACCCAAATATATAAATGTTCTATCTCACAATGACATATGCAGCAAAGGCTGCCAAATAAACTTTTTTTGCCCAATCGGATGTTTGTTTAATAACTGAAAATGCAAGCAGTATATAACCCTGGAATTTCAAACGTCAAGATGCTGCAAGGCCTGAAATATTGTGTATTTTGCCCCAAAAAGGGTGTTTTATTATTAGAAGAATATAAGCCCTGTATATACATGGTGTATCTCACATGGCCTGACCCACACTAGGCCTCAAATAAAGATTTGTGCACCAAATGCCGGTATTTCAAATATCTGAATATAACCAAAATATATAAAGGGTGTATCTCACAATGACATATTAAAGCGCAAATGTGGGACAAATTATTGAAACGCAAATGTGGGACAAATTATTGAAGCACAAATGTGGGACAACTTGTTAAAGTTTAATCATTGAATGAAAGGCGGTGGCGCGCATCAATTAACCTCCTCTGGACCGCCTAACGCACGGATGCGTCCTGAAGGCGGTCGATTCATTCCTCCTGGACGCATCTGTGCGTCATCTCGCGAGACGCGACATTTCGGTCTGAGCCGGCCCGTGCATGCGCATCGCGGGCCGGCAAAAGTTCAGGCACTATTTCGTCACCAGCCTGCCAGCCAATGATCGTAGCTGGCAGGCTGGCGATTTTTTATTGTAAATATAATTTGTAAATATATATTTGTAAATATAATGTGTTAAATGGCTTCCCAGTGAGTAGTACCAAACACCACACATAGCCCCAGATCACCCCCCTGCACCCCAATTAACCCCTTGATCACCCCTTCTTGCCCCTGTCAATCACTAATGAAAAGGGAAAAAGTGATCAGTGTAAACTGTCACTTTTTTTTTTTTTTTACTGGTATTGACTGTTAGGTTTTAGGGATAGTTTAGCCCAATGGTTAGGTAGTTTAGCGATCGTTTAGCGCCCAGCCCACCCCACCGCAGTCACTTATTCGCTGATTAGCGCATCGCTAATCAGCTTTTGTACTTTTATAGTATCTGTAAGTGATCAAAACTGATCACAGTCAGATCTATAATAGTATTAGTGTCACCTTAGTTCGCCCTCCACCCAAAACGCAGTGTTTGCCCGATCAGGCCTGACCCCCAAATTTTTTTTTTGATCACTGCACAATCGCTTTACAAGCACTGCGGCAATAAAAAAAATCCGTTTTGATATTTTTTATCAACCACAGCGGCCTCCGGTACTTTGCTAGCCTCCCATTTGTAAGACAGGTTTGCTTTTTTCTTGGGTAGTCTCAGGGAAAACCCCTAAATTTAGTAGCCCAAATGTCAAACAGGGGGTATTCTTCTAAAGAGGCCTGCAGGCTTCTGACCCAGTCGGATGAGGAATGGGAACCCTCATCTGATGAATCTAGCGGGTCAGAATATGAACCTGTAGAAAGCAGTGGCAGTCTGACTCAAAGTTCGGACAAGGAGGTTGAGGTCCCTGATAGCACCAGGCGTACCTGGCCCCGTGTCACTAGACCACAGGTTGCGCAGGATCCGCTTCAAGGGCAGCAGAGTGGGGCTGGCGCTGTCGGATTACGTGGTGAGGTATACACCAGCAGCACAGCCCATCCTGGACCTAGTACCAGCACTGCCGTACAACATGGTGAAGTGGCGAGCACCAGAAGGGCAGTTGAAGCTGGTACGGTGGCACGTGCAGTAGTTACCCCGTCGCAGCCACCACACAGATAGGCCCGGAGAGCCCCTAGAATCCCTGAGGTGCTGGCAAACCCTGATTGGCAGTCTCCAACTTCAGCCGCACCTGTAGTTCCCCCTTTCACCGCACAGTCTGGAGTTCGGGTTGAGACAACTCAGATCGGTTTGGCCCTGGGATTTTTTGAGCTGTTCTTGACTGCGGAGATCTTGACTTAGTTGTGGCAGAAACAAATCGGTATGCCACTCAATTTATATCCGCCAACCCGGGAATCTTTTATGCCCAGCCTTTCCGGTGGAAACCAGTCCAAGTTTCCGAAATTAAAATTTTTCTGGGCCTTCTCCTCAACATGGGTCTAACCAAAAAGCATGAATTGCGGTCATATTGGTCCACGAACCCAATTCATCACATGCCCATGTTCTCTGCTGCTATGTCCAGGACACGATTTGAGACCATCCTGCGTTTCCTGCACTTTAGCGACAACACCACCTCCCGTCCCAGAGGCCACCCAGCTTTTGACCGGCTCCACAAAATTCGGCCCCTCATAGACCACTTCAACCAGAAATTTGCAGATTTGTATACCCCTCAGCAAAACATCTGGGTAGACGAGTCCCTAATACATTTTACCGGGCGCCTTGGCTTCAAACAATACATCCCAAGCAAGCGCGCCCGGTATGGGGTCAAATTGTATAAGCTGTGTGAAAGGGCCACAGGCTATAGCCACAAATTTCGGATCTATGAGGGAAAAGATCAGACCCTGGAGCCGGTCAGTTGCCCTGACTACCTGGGGAGCAGTGGGAAGACAGTCTGGGACTTGGTGTCACCCTTATTTGGCAAGGGGTACCATCTTTATGTGGACAATTTCTACACAAGTGTGGCCCTCTTCAGGCATTTGTTTCTAGAACAGATTGGCTGCTGTGGCACCGCGCGAACTAGTCGTGCGGGCTTCCCCCAACGGCTCGTTACCACCCGTCTTGCAAGGTGGGAGAGGGCTGCCTTGTGTAACCAAGAACTGCTGGCGGTGAAATGGAGAGACAAGCGTGATGTTTACATGCTCTCCTCCATTCACGCAGACACGACAATCCAAATTAAGCGAGCAACCAGAGTCATTGAAAAGCCCCTCTCAGTCCACGACTATAACCTTCACATGGGAGGGGTGGACTTCAATGACCAGATGTTGGCTCCGTATTTAGTTTCCCAACGCACCAGACGCTGGTATAAGAAGGTGTCTGTATATTTGATTCAATTGGCTGCATATAATAGTTTTGTTCTCTACAGTAAGGCTGGGAGAACAGGATCCTTCCTCAAATTTCAGGAAGAGATCATCAAGAACCTCCTGTATCCAGGAGGTTCCGTGGCCCCATCCACCAGTGTAGTTAGCCGTCTACACGAACAACATTTCCCCAATGTCGTTGCTGGTACCTCAACCCAACCGTCACCCCGAAAAAGATGTCGTGTCTGTAGCAGGAGTGGAATAAGGTGTGACACCCGCTATTTCTGTCCTGACTGCCCTGACCACCCTGCCCTATGCTTAGGGGAGTGTTTCCGGAAGTACCACACACAGGTACACTTAGCATAGGGATCACATCTCACAGGACAGGCACACAGGGCTATTAGGGCCCATTCACACACAGCTGCTGCAAACCTTCGCCACATCTTTGGGCGATTTGCGCTTTGCACATTGTCCCATGGGGAAGGAGAGGTTTGTCCTATAAAGGTAAAAAAAAAAAAAAAAAAAAAAAAAAAAAAAACACCAGTAAGCAAAAAAGTTAACGTTCAGTTCCAAAAGTTAAATAAAGTTTATATATTCTGTTCAAAGGTTATTATAAAGTTAATAAAATTTATTGCGTTGCGGCCTGATTTACCTTCCAGGTGGACCAACCGATCGACAAGCTGCAGCACTGATGTGCATTCTGACAGAAGCATTGCGCTGATGTCAGATTACACAAAAGTCGGTGTATGCGGCGCTGCAAGATGAGATTTCTCCTCTGCAGTAAAAGATACGTTTGGCGAGGCATATGAGCTGAGGAGGCGGCGGTATTCATATGCTTTGGCAAAAACTTTGTATATAAAAAAATAAAAATAAAAATCCCGGCAATGATTTATTCATCCACATCGATTGTCTTTTATCAGGGGTAGATGATGTTTAAACACACATGGTGCTATGAGATAGCAAAAAAGTGGCTTGGGGGACAAAGCGTCCAAAAATGATGCCTTGACAGGGTCAGAATGCCTGCCCATATGACACACACTAGTGTTGATTGTCAGCAGATGCTTTGCGTTCATGGAGGTGGCAGTAGGCGATTAGCAATGAGGAGTAGCAGCAGCTGAAGCAGCATTGGCTGCAGCAGCAACCATATGATACATGTTGGCAGAAAGACAGCAGCAAAAGCCTTACAGGAGGATAATAGTTGGCAGGTCACATCAGTGGCATGATGAAGGCAGTGGCATGATGGAGGCGGCTGCAGCAGCACCTGTGCATAACGTGAATGTAGGCAATTTGCAGCAGTAGCATGATGGAGGCGGCAGCAACTGTAAAGAACATAATGGTTGGCAGGTTGAATTAGTGACATGAAGGAGGCGGAAGAAGCAGCCATACATAACTTGATGGTAGGCAGGTAGCAGCAGTGATGGAGGTGGCAGAAGCAGCGGCACAGAACTGAAAAAAGTGATGTTTTGGACACTGGTGGAGGATAACTTGGTCTGTTTGGGATCAGGGAACGGGGTATATGACAGAGACTGGACATAGTTTAGGTAGTCCTGAACCTGGGCATTGAGCCAGGAGCCGTCAACTCTCTGACTAGCCTCAGCCTGGTGCGGCACATGGAAAAACTGCTCCATAATGTTGAAGAGACTGAAATGGCTACTGCTGCTCGTGGTAATTAGAGATGTACCGAACTATTTGCCGGCGAATAGTTCCCGGCGAACATAGCTTGTTTGCGTTCGCCGCTGCAGGCGAACATATGTGATGTTCGGTCCACCTCCTATACGTCATCATTGAGCAAACTTTGACCCTGTACCTCACAGTGAGCAGACACATTCCAGCCAATCAGCATACCCTCCCTCCCAGACCCTCCCACCGCCTATCAAAAAGCAAGGACAGCATCCATCTTAGATTAATTCTGAAGCTGCAGTGTCACAAAGTTGTAATCGCAATGCGATTAATACAGGTTATATTTATTGCATTGCGATTACAACTTAGAGCTGGGTTCCTAATGGTTATATTGCTAGAATATAACGAAGATTGAGAATATAGTGCTATATTCGTTGTCAATTCTAGCAATACAACCATTAGGAACTCAGATCTAAGTTGTAATCACAATGCGAATAATGCAGGTTATATTAATCGCATTGCGAATTCAAGCTAGCGAATGGTTGTATTGCTAGAATTGACGAATATAACGAATATAGCACTATATTCTCAATCTTTGTTATATTCTAGCAATACAACCATTAGGAACCCAGCAGCTCTAAGTTGAATTTGCAATACGATTAATATAACCTGCATTAATCGCAATGCGATTAATTCAAGTTCTATAAATCGCATTGCGATTTCAACAGAACTTCTGCCGACTTCCGTGCTCATGGAGCGTCCCTATCACCATGGGAACGACTCCATGCTAGAATGTACTGTCGGATTTGAGAAAGTTGAAATCACAATGCAATTAATTCAAGTTCTATAAATCGCATTGCGATTTCAACTTACCACACTCTGCGTCAACTACGTAATTTTCCATGGGTGTTTTGCCATGGATCCCCCTCTGGCATGCCACAGTCCAGGTGTTTGTCCCCTTGAAACAACTTTTCCATCACTATTGTGGCAACAAAGAGTACCTGTGGGTTTTCAAATTTGCCTTCCTATTGATGTCTATTGCGGTTCGCCTGGTTTGCACGTTCGCGAACATTTGCGGAAATTCGCGTTCGCCAACGGAAAATGTAATGTTCGCGACATCACTAGTGGTAATGTGAGGCTGGTGAATCTGCGGGGGGTACTGGTAGCAGGATGTCTACTCACTGTAAGCTGCAGCAAGCTGTGTACACTGTTTCCTGATAATAATGTCATTTATCTTCCCTTTATGTGAGAGGAAAACATTCTCCCATTTTGCTCTTGTAGCAAGGGTCTAAAAGCATGGCTATCCAGTAATCATCAGAAAGCATGATGTCAACGATATGCCTGTTAAATTTGGAGTACCGCACACCATATTGCTGGTGCCAGCAAGGACTTGCTAGTCGTAGTCAAGTAGTAGAAAATTGCAGCACACAGTATTAAGTATTATTCTTTACTATTCTATTTTATGTTTTAATCGTATATCATCATATGATCGTCATGATCCAGTGCAAATACAGGGTATATAAGGCAGTCATGTACAAATCAATGTGGTGACAGGAAGCCAGCTACAGATTATAGACCGCTGGAGAAGGCCCTGATAGGCCGAAACGTCCAGTCGCCACATTGATTTGTACATGACTGCCTTATATACCCTGTATTTGCACTGGATCATGACGATCATATGATGATATACGATTAAAACCTAACCTAACGGTAAAGAATAATACTGCGTGCTGCAATTTTCTACTACCTGTCACTGCATATAGTAATCATATACAGGGAGTGCAGAATTATTAGGCAAATGAGTATTTTGACCACATCATCCTCTTTATGCATGTTGCCTTACTCCAAGCTGTATAGGCTCGAAAGCCTACTACCAATTAAGCATATTAGGTGATGTGCATCTCTGTAATGAGAAGGGGTGTGGTCTAATGACATCAACACCCTATATCAGGTGTGCATAATTATTAGGCAACTTCCTTTCCTTTGGCAAAATGGGTCAAAAGAAGGACTTGACAGGCTCAGAAAAGTCAAAAATAGTGAGATATCTTGCAGAGGGATGCAGCACTCTTAAAATTGCAAAGCTTCTGAAGCGTGATCATCGAACAATCAAGCGTTTCATTCAAAATAGTCAACAGGGTCGCAAGAAGCGTGTGGAAAAACCAAGGCGCAAAATAACTGCCCATGAACTGAGCAAAGTCAAGCGTGCAGCTGCCAAGATGCCACTTGCCACCAGTTTGGCCATATTTCAGAGCTGCAACATCACTGGAGTGCCCAAAAGCACAAGGTGTGCAATACTCAGAGAAATGGCCAAGGTAAGAAAGGCTGAAAGACGACCACCACTGAACAAGACACACAAGCTGAAACGTCAAGACTAGGCCAAGAAATATCTCAAGACTGATTTTTCTAAGGTTTTATGGACTGATGAAATGAGAGTGAGTCTTGATGGGCCAGATGGATGGGCTCGTGGCTGGATTAGTAAAGGGCAGAGAGCTCCAGTCCGACTCAGACGCCAGCAAGGTGGAGGTGGAGTACTGGTTTGGGCTGGTATCATCAAAGATGAGCTTGTGGGGCCTTTTCGGGTTGAGGATGGAGTCAAGCTCAACTCCCAGTCCTACTGCCAGTTTCTTGAATACACCTTCTTCAAGCAGTGGTACAGGAAGAAGTCTGCATCCTTCATGCAGGACAATGCTCCATCACACGCGTCCAAGTACTCCACAGCGTGGCTGGCAAGAAAGGGTATAAAAGAAGAAAAACTAATGACATGGCCTCCTTGTTCACCTGATCTGAACCCCATTGAGAACCTGTGGTCCATCATCAAATGTGAGATTTACAAGGAGGGAAAACAGTACACCTCTCTGAACAGTGTCTGGGAGGCTGTGGTTGCCTCTGCACGCAATGTTGATGGTGAACAGATCAAAACACTGACAGAATCCATGGATGGCAGGCTTTTGAGTGTCCTTGCAAAGAAAGGTGGCTATATTGGTCACTGATTTGTTTTTATTTTGTTTTTGAATGTCAGAAATGTATATTTGTGAATGTTGAGATGTTATATTGGTTTCACTGGTAAAAATAAATAATTGAAATGGGTATATATTTGTTTTTTGTTAAGCTGCCTAATAATTATGCACAGTAATAGTCACCTGCACACACAGATATCCCCCTAGCTAAAACTAAAAACAAACTAAAAACTACTTCCAAAAATATTCAGCTTTGATATTAATGAGTTTTTTGGGTTCATTGAGAACATGGTTGTTGTTCAATAATAAAATTAATCCTCAAAAATACAACTTGCCTAATAATTCTGCACTCCCTGTATATATGCTGTTAGTTTAAATGCAATCAACTGCTCCCCAAAAGGAAATGGATTTAGGCCTAAATTTGTTATCTCTCATATATACTTTTGTGTACTGGCCTGTTTATTGGTGTTGATCACCTATATGCTAGTTTAATGAAATTGAAAAAGTTCCCAATTTTTGTTTTTTAACTGTGTGTAGAAATAAATGAATGTTAATGGATGACTAAGGGACAGGTCCCACACTCAATAGCATGTCAACACTCACAGGTAGATTTCTTCCCTACCCTGTGTCTTGTAGTAATAATAATTATATATATATATATATATAATCGGAAAAGAACAGCACATCCAGTAGTACAAAAATGATTATTTATTGGGCCACAGTGGCACAGTGAGGCAACGTTTCGGCTCAAAATCCAGAGCCTTTCGCAAGCATCAAAACACAAGTGAAAATGCATATTATAAATAGGTGTACATAATTAAGAGATAACAATAATCAATAATCGCATTTAGTGTAAAAAATCGATGTCTAAATCAATATACAGTGGTTACAAAAGTGACAACATATAAGAAAAATATGGTGAAGCATGATTATGTGTACAATTTACAACAAAGTAATATGATATAGCATAATCCAATATATATATATATATATATATATATATATATATATATAAGTGGCACAAATATAAATCAGCTGCTTCATATATGTTTAATGATATTAAATAAAAACAGGAGGAGCTAGAGATCATGATGGTGACATACCACACCGAGTCAGCGTGTATCCACATCTACGCAATGGCTACGGTTGGCGTCCAGCTTGATGGTGTGCGCAGGCGTCAAGATGCATCCCGGCAAAATCGCGTCATGCTACGTCTAAACTAGGCGTCTCGCGTCACAATCTGCGCTGCGGGATCCATCCTGTCCATTGCTCTCCAGTGCGCATGCCCACAGTACTGTGAATGCAGACACGCCATGTTTGGCACTGGACAGGTTGCCCATAGTTACTTGATTAATATAAAATATGGCTAACAGGAGGCAAAACGAGGTAACCACACATCCCTGTCAAGGGAGCATGGTATCCATACATTTGGGCGTGCAATATGAGCCAGATCGGCACCCCCGTGCCGATCGTGCATACAAGTGCCGCCCCAATTGCGCCTCCTGATATTGCCACAAACAGGGTTCTCCTCATAGGTATATATAATTATTAAATCAATGCATATAGGATCTGTCGAAAAACCGCCCGACCCCAAGTGCAATCCAATCTAGATGTAACCAAATAATGGACAAAGTCAGATGTGGGACATGGTGTCTCCTGGTGTGGCAGGACAGAGTCATCCCCATATTGCTCCTCTTCTTATATTGACTAATCATCTGTAACATAAGATGACCAAAACATTTTTTAGAGAAAGAATAGAAAATGTAGGTTAGATCTTTTAATATCATTTGTGTTTGATTAATACCTACAAACTAATGAAAGCCGAATGACAGATGACACATTACATCAAAAGGCAAACCACCTTTTATGTACAAACCCCTAAATTAAAATCTATATTGAGACCATTAGGTCTCAGAGTATTCAAGGTATGTATCCAAAATAGCTATTTTCTTTTTAATAATAGATTCCTATTGCCTCCTCGTCTGGGTAGAGGAATATGATCTATAATCCAGCATTTTAATTGGTGTTCTTTATGATTCATCTCCACAAAATGTTTAGGGATGGGTAAATCCCGGCGTTTTTTTTCGAATGGTGGAACGGTGATTGTTTAATTTGGTTTTCAAATCAGTGGACGTCTCACCTACATACAATAGTTTGCAGGGGCAACTTAAAACATAAATTACAAAATTTGAATTGCAAGTGAGATGAAAAGAAATAGAATACCTCACATTGGTCATCGGATGTGTAAAAAATTTTCTTTTGCAAATATGTTTACAATTGACACAACTGAGACACAGTTGTGTCAATTGTAAACATATTTGCAAAGGAAAATTGACTTTAGGAGTAGTGTTGATCGTAAATTTTTGTATTGCTAATTTTAATCGCTAATTTTCAAATTGCCTATTTTTGCAATCAAGAAAATAATGACTGGAGATCACAAATTCTTGAATATATGATGAATATTCGCCCAAATACTTGTGAAATATCGCAAAATTGATCACTGATCACCTATATGCTGGTTAATTAAATTGAACCCTATAAATAACATTAAATTGCAACCATGTGGAAACTGAATAAACGGAAACAGACAATTAAGGCTTGATTCTTAATTCCGTATTAACACTCATAGGTAGATTGCTGCCATAGATTGTGCAGATTGATTTCTGATTGCCCCTGATTGTTTTTGCACTCTTCCTCACTCCCTAAGATAATTTTTCTGGCAGACATTTTAACACCCAACCACCCTCTTTCACAGCCCAGCAAAGAATCTCTGTACAGCATTAAACTGGAGTTTTAAGCAAAGTGACTTCGGATCAGATTGATCCAGGGAATTGTTGGGTGAGCCTAGGAAAATATAGACTACAGTCACTGGCAGGCAGAGTGGGTGGAAGAGTCTGATGGTGTGGGCTAGTGATGAGCAAAGCAAGCTTTGGATTCTAGTTCCAAAGTCAGTTCGCTCAAAACTTTGGTTTAATGCTGTACGGAGATTACAGTATTGAAATGTACGGCCCATGATGAGGCAAAGTCAGTTATTCCCAAAGTCTTGCAAGATTTTGGTGAATAACTTTGGAATTTGATTTTTAAACTACAAAACTATCTTAAAAGTTGGATCCGAACTTGGATTCAGTTCTGAGGTATCAATTGGAAGCCTAGTTCGGATCCAAGTTTTAAAATGGCTTTTCTTTTAAATCAGATCTTTTTTTTATTGAACGTTTTGATAAACATTGCAATATTTATTTTCAATTTACAATTAAAGTAATCCACACATTAATTGCATATATCATCCCTTGCCGTTCTATATCACTAATACACAATTTTACAATATACTGTTTGTTCAACCTCCCCCCTTCCTCTATAGTGTCAAATGTCCTATCTACCATTCCTTAAAGAACTCACATATCCCCTTCTGGAGTCCACAATTTATCGAATTTGGAGGGGCAACCTCTTTTCTGAAAGATAATTCTCTCATATGAGAGCATAGTTTTTACCTTGGTTATATATTCATTAAACCTTGTCGGCTCAGCTTGAATCCAGTACTGCACCACCAACTTTCTCGCCACATATAAAAGACGCCCTATCGCTATCTTACTAACATCATCAGTAATCAGTTCTGCAACCAGGGCTATTTTTCTGGCAGAACGCACCGGAACGGCGTTCCGCCACCTTTTGACATCACAGCCTGCCATGCTCCAGCATGGCAGGCTGCGATGTATCAGCGAGGGAGAGGAGCTGGGGGCCGGTGCGTTCACTGTGCTCCGGCCCTGCCGCTCCAGTACAGTTATAAAATGTGTAATTCAATTAATAATGATTCATGCTGCCCCCTCTGTAGTATAACATTCAATATATCCTACTCACAGGGCCACTGTTTCAGCGTAATGCAGGCCGGTGCAGGCACGTGACGTCAGTCAATCACGCTGCCGCTCTTCTGCCTGGCCGGCCTGCATTACGATGAAACAGTAGCCCTGTGAGTAGGATATATTGAATGTTATACTACAGAGGGGGCAGCATGAATCGTTATTAATTGAATTTCACATTTTATAACTGTACTGGAGCAGCAATGGGGGGTCTGTGGATGACACTGTTAAGGGGTGGTGGTCTGTGGATGGCACTGTTATGGGGTGGGGGGGTCTGTGGATGACACTTTTATGGGGTGGGGGTCTGTGGATGGCACTGTTATGGGGTGGGGGGTCTGTGGATGGCACTGTCAAGGGGGGGTCTGTGGATGGCACTGTTATGGGGTGGGGGGGTCTGTGGATGTCACTGTTAAGGGGGGTCTGTGGGTGGTACTGTTATGGGGTGGGGGGTCTGTGGATGGCACTGTTAAGGGGGGGTCTGTGGATGGCACTGTTAAGGGGGGGTCTGTGGATGGCACTATTATGGGGTGGGGGGGTCTGTGGATGGCACTGTTAAGGGGGGGTCTGTGGATGGCACTGTTATGGGCTGGGGGGGTCTGTGGATGGCACTGTTATGGGGTGGGTGGGTCTGTGGATGGCACTGTTATAGGATGGGGGATCTGTGGATGCCATCCACAGATCCCCCATTACAGTGCCATTCACAGATCCTCCACCCCATAACAGTGCCATCCCCAGATCCCCCATTAGCAGTGTCATCCCCAGATCACCCATTAACAGTGCCATCCCCATCTGGGGGGTTTCTTTGCTGGGCTGGACTTTTATAGCCCCCCAAATTTTACTTGCATCCCTGTTCTCTAAAGGGGTGGTTTTAGGGGGTGGTCCTAGTCGTGAGTAGGGGCGTGACCAGGGGAGGGGGGGGGGGTTCCACCACCTTTTCTTTGAGAAAAAAAGCCCTGTCTGTAATGTACCCCAAAATACAGACTTTGGGGTCCTTTGCAATTTGAACCGTATACGCTTTCTGTATGCTTTCCACTACTTTTCCCCAGAACCGCAATAATGCTGTACATTGCCATAACATATGTAAAAGATCTGCAGAGTCCACAGAACACCTTGGGCATTTTGCGTCCGATCTATACCCCATACGGTATAAGAAAATTGGCGTCTTGTACACTCTGTGAATTATGAATAATTGCGATAGTTTCCCTCCCTCACTAAGAGATGACAACGGTACTGCTTCCAGTATGTCTTCCCATTGATCCTTTGAGATTTCACCTATATCTCGCTCCCATCTGTGCATTCTTAATAACGGGTGAAATTCTAACTGTTTATCCAACAGAAGTCCGTACAGTACAGAGATTAACCCTTTCTTCTCTCCTCTAGAGAGAGTAAGCTGAAGCGCCATGTCCCATTGTGGTATCATGGATCCCTTCTTAATCGTAGTGTCATATGCATGTCTAATTTGCAAATACTTATAGAAGTGTGCTTTGGGAATATTAAATATTTCTTGCAAAGTATTAAATGTTCGAAAAACTCCCCCTTCTAATAAATGTTCCACCGGCAGCACCCCCTTTCTCTTCCACATCTCAAATCCCTCCAGGGAACTAAATTCTGGCATCCTCGGATTTCCCCATAAAGGGGTATACAACGTAAGTCAACTAACACCTCTAAGTTGTTTTACCATGTTCCATACTGCATACATTGTACGTCTCAAAGATCCAGTTAGCTGTTCAGTTCTTATGTCTGCTCCCTCCAGTATTAACATAATATCCTGCCCTTGCAACCTTAGATTCTGGCTAACAAATGTCCGTAGTCTCAGGGTCTAGCCAGCCCTTGAAATGTTGACACTGAAAAGGCTAAATAGTATATCCAGGGGTTCGGTATCGCCAAGCCCCCTTCCTTTTTAGAATACTGCAATGCTTCCAATTTTATTCTGGGTTGACCCCTATGCCAAATTAATTCTCTAAATATTGTATTCATTTTCCCAAATTTGTCCCTAGGTAACCAAACTGGAGAATTATGCAGAATATATAAAAGCTGCGGCATCATTATCATTTTAATCAAGTTTGCCCTCCCCACTACAGATAAATATAATTTGCACCAGGCTTTAAATTTGTCTCTAAATTTATTCAACAGTGGGACTATATTCATATCTTCAAAATCTCTAATGTTAGGTGAGATATGTATACCCAGGTACTTAATCCTCTCTTCACAGGGAATCCGACACTCTACCAACACTTGCGATTTGGGTTGATTATCTATCAGCATTAATACAGACTTATGCCAGTTAATTGTCAAGTCGGAGAGTTGTCCAAACTTATCAATGACCTTCATCGCTGCGGACAAAGATCGTTCAGTGTCTCCCAAAAACAACAGTGTATCATCTGCATACAGAGCCACTTTGTTATGTACGCCCCCATATCTAAATCCCTGTATGTCCTGGGCTTTACGTATTGTTGCCGCCAGTGGTTCTATCGCCAACGCAAATAGCAACGGCGATAGGGGGCACCCTTGACGGGTTCCCCTTCGGAGTTGGAATCTCGCAGACCCACTTACATTCGCCCTGATACATGCTTTAGGACTAGAGTAAAGAACCTTTACCCATGAAATAAATGTCTTCCCAAATCCCATATGTTCCAGTGTACTCCACAGGAATCTCCATTCTATACTATCGAAGGCCTTGGCCGCGTCTAAAGAGAAAATTGCCCTGTCTCCCACATTATCGCCCGTATCTGTAAGCTAGCAAACACCCTCTGGATATTTATCGCCGTGGATTTTTGGGGCATAAATCCCGTCTGATCCGAATGTACGACGGACAATATTACTTTGGAAAGAAGTCTGGCCAAGACCTTTGCAAGTATTTTAACATCTACCGATAATAGAGATATGGGTCGATAAGAGTCTGGCAACTGAGGATCTTTACCTGGTTTAGGTAAAACTACTGCTTCCTGCATGGAGGCAGGTAACTGACTGTTTTCAAGGGAATAATTAAATACTTTAAGTAATTCAGGTAGCAGTGTGTCCGCAAATTTCTTATAAATCTCCACAGGGAGACCATCCAACCCCGGCGCTTTATCATTCGCCATAGAGCTCACCGCTTCCTGTAATTCTTCAAGTTGTATAGGGGCATCAAGTGCTTCAAAATCTTCGCGTGACACCCGAGGAACATCAGCCTCTTGCAAAAAATTCCCTATGTCTACGTCGGAACACGTTATTTTAGACTCGTACAGCGACGCATAAAGATTTTCCAATATCAGAAGAATATGGTTAGTGTTTTTCCTAAGTATTCCCCCCGAGTCTATCAATCCTGTAATGCACGAGGAGCCCCACTGTGCCTTAGAAATCATTGCTAACATATGTCCTGACCTTTCCCCTTCTGCAAAAAAAACTGCTGTCTATAAAAGACCCGTTTTCTTTCTGATAGCTGGAGCAGATAACACCTAAATTCTTCCTGTACAATTCTCAGTTTATTACTATTTTCTATGGAAGGATTAGACGTAAATGCTGCCTCCATCACTCGCATACTATCATGCATTTGTATATCCTTTTCCCTAGACTTGGATTTAATCTTACTTATTGATTTCATTAGGAGTCCCCTAAGAAAGGCTTTCATAGCCTCCCATACTATGTGTACAGATGCCGTTCCTTCATTGTGTTTAAAATATTCTTGCAACTGTGAAGTCATTTCCATATTATCTCCCATTAGGGTAAGCCAGAATGCATTGAACCGCCAACATTTAGTCCCTGGTCTGCCCTCTCCCATATTTACCAGTTCTACCCTAAACAGTGAATGGTCAGATAACGACCTGGGCAAGTACTCTGCATTCCCCATATAAGAATACATTTTGGCATTTACTAGACCCATATCCAATCTAGTCATATACGTGGATGAACAGCAGGAATAACATTTATCGCTGGGATGTGTCTCTCTCCATACATCCAAGACTCCCACCTCCCTTAACAATTTACCGAAAGAGGTTTCAGCCACACTCCCCACCCCCAGCACCGCTCTGCGTCTATCTAAGTCTTCATTTATCACAGTATCACAGTATTGAAGTCACCAACTATGAGTGTTGGTAGGTCAGAAAACGCTGCCACAAACTCCAAAACCATCCGAAGAGGAACTACCGTATATGGCGGTGGAATATATATAGACGCCAACACTAACTGTACCCTATTAATAGCACAATGTATACAAACAAATCTACCTTCTATATATTCCTTGAAGCATTCAAACCTAATGTTCTTATGTACTAGTATGCTAACACCCCTAGAATATGCAAAGAAGGCAGAGTGCACAGAATATCCTACCCATGGTTTTTACAGCATGTGCAGTCTTTGTTTAGTCATATGCGTCTCTTGGAGACAACATATTGCTGGTTAAAGTTTAGACATATATTGGAAAATACTGTGCCTCTTAGTAGCCTCCGCCATTCCCCGCACATTCCACCTAAGTACATTAACCGACAATGCCATTTATTCTGAGTAATTCATGTATGAACATACATAACATATACATATTCCTCCACACATATGCACTTATGTAGTATAGCTGCATATCAACACTGGAATATGCCCCCCCCCCTTGATGTATAAACCAACTTAGAAAACGTTCAGCATTAAGGTTAGTCAAACAGAATGGGGCCGTTGAAAGTAACTGAGCCCAACTTTGCCTGTGGTACATTTCAGTCCAGCACCACTGCAAACACAATGTAAACTTAACTTTAGAAACCTATTCTCCTACTCACTCCCCTCTTTTTCGTAACGCTCTCATCCACCTGCCCAAAACTTCTGTCCATTGTCCAAGGCTGCCATATCTCGGGACAGCAGTATGGACTAAACAATCATTGCTGTATCCGACACGCACCTCAGGTGTTTGGACTTTGATCTCAGATCTGCCCCTCATTCATGTCTAGCCACTGTGTCGCCGCTTCGGGATCTTCAAAAAAACTTGTTGTTCCCAATGCCACTATGCGCAGCTTTGCCAGAAACATCATGGAATATTGTATTTGTAATCCACTGAGCCTTTTCTTTAGGTCCATGAAGCGAGCTCTCTTTCTTTGCACTTCGGCCGAGTAATCCGGAAACAGAGATTTTCATCCCATTTATCATGAGCTCTGGATGATCTCTTGATTGTTTAAGTACAGTATTTTTGTCCTTATAGTGCAGGACTTTAGCAATCATCGGACGGGGAGGTCTCCCTGGAGGCAGGGGTCTGGTGGGGACCCTGTGGGCACGCTCAATTGCATATAGCAGGGATAGGACTTTATCCTTGAACTTCTCCGCCAGCCACTTTTCAATGAAGTCTGTAGGGTTCGCGCCTTCCGTTTTGTCCGGTATTCGTACCAGACGGATATTATTCCGGCGTGACCGGTTTTCCAAATCATCAGTTTTAGCAAAAAGCGCGTCAATATTCTTAACAGCATTTCTGGTCCCTTTCTGTAGCTGTTTGACGCCATCTCCTAAATCTGAAACTCGATGCTCCACTTCTGTGGTGCTCTCTGCAACTTTTCGCAAATCATGCCTTATAACAGACAGATCCTCTTTAAGACTTCCAACCTGTAAGTTTAGGCTCTTTAGTGTGGCATTACATCCTGCTATTGCTGCCATCACATCTTTCAGAGTGGGCTCTACTGCTCCCTTCCCCCCATCTCCTCCATCAGGGCTCTTTGCAAAAATAAAATGGCCCGCTTCATTCTGCCTCCCCTCCTCTTGGATCTCCTCCTCTGAAAATTGATCAGAATGATCTGATTCCGATCTGTCCTCCACCTGATCCCCCCACCTCCCCTGCGAATCTTTGTGTTCACTGCGGCAAACTTCTGCAGCTTCGCCACGATCTCATGGCGCGCCGCTGCAGGCCGACTTCTGTCCTCGTCCTCCCAAGCGCCATGATGGTCCTGCGCTTCATGTCCCGATTTCATCAGGGTTTTGCCTTTCCTCGGCATGCTACCAGTCGGAACCTGTGTCCCTATGATTGCTGCTGTTTTGTGCAGCAGAATATACAGTGCGCTCACAATTTCGGCCAGCTGGAAGGATATAAAGTAGGATTTGTGCAGGAGCTATGGAGGCGCGCGTCTCACTCCACTCCTCGTCAGGCTCCGCCCCTTAAAATGGCTTTTCAGTAAAAAAATCCAATTTTGACTTTATTCATCGAAGTCTCGCAAGACTGCATCGGCGGAGGTCATTCATTTTAATGCTATAAGGAGCGTGTACCTCAAATAATAGTAATCTAAAAGAGGAGGAGATGACATGAAATGTGTAATGTGCATAAAAAAGTATGCCTGTCTTCTGGTCTAGGAGTATGAGAAAAGCGTAGCCCACCGTAAGATAGAGCAACAGTGGAGGCGGAATGTTGAAGCCAAGTTTATGTAACAGCAAACAGGTGAAGAGATTTTGAAAAGAAGATATCATGAATTATGTTTGTTGAACACTGACCGAGAGTTCCAGAGATCACAGTTAAAAGAGGCAGGATAATATGCACAGTAAATGTTAATCAAATTCCCAGGATTTCTATGAGGTGAGAAGCTGAAATTAGCATAATAAGGTGGACCAGGTTTGGTTAGAGGTCACCTACAGCTAATAGTCGTAGAACAGAACGAGAGATCAGGTGGTTGAATGATATGTGAGTGTGTTCTTTGTCCTGTACGTTGGAGAAATATGGTTCATGGTGATTTAAAAAACTGTATGTGAACTGTACATAGGTGTGGATAGAAGGAACAAAGGATGGCCATTGTGGAAGAGTTTGAAGCTAAACAGGAGAACGAATAAAGAGAGAAACAGTGAGACAATACTGAACATACCTGAGCTGTGAACAACTTTATGTAGCTAACATAGCATCCCTGTCTCCTGCCCTGTCTAATTGTCCTGAATAACTGCAGGGCACTTAAACAATATGGCACTTTGACAAAGATGGCAATTTGAATCATGCTTACCCCTGCACAAGTGCCTTTCCCTTATGCATCATTCACATGTGAGTGTTTTGGCCAGTGATTTCCATCAGTGATTGTGAGCCAAAACCAGGTGTGGCTCTACACATAGAACAAGTGCAGATCTTTCCCTCATACCTTATGTCTGTGAAGGTTAAAATCCTGTTTTTGGCTCACAATCTGTCATGACAGAGGGGAGGATAAGTGCTCCCCTAAACTCCACCCTACCTCTGTCCCTGCCTACTTGCATGGCTCGTACTAACTGACGGCATACAACTTGGCGGCATTCCCTCGCTTAGATACATGCAGGGGCCTAAGAAGAGAAGATAAATACCGTAACAGAGTCAGACAAGCCAAACTCAAAGCCAGAACGTCCCACAGGTACACAGGGAGCAATACAATATTGAGGTCAAAACACAATTCGGAGTCAGAAGCCAAGAGGTCACGTCAAATCCAGGGAGGCCACAAGGTTGAGGTAAAAAACAGAGCCGAGGTCCAAGAACACAGAAATGAACAATAGGAAACTGCTGGTGAGTGTAGCAAGACCAATCACAGGCAACCTGTGGCCAGCAGGTTACCTGTTTAAATAGGTCCTCCTGATGGGTGTTGTGACGTGGCCAGTATCTAATGACCCGTCCCCCGCAACTCAGAACAACTAAGCGCCGACTCTTGAATATCAGTGCTCAGTTTCCCATGTGCTCATTGTCTAGAGGATGGAGGACACCGGCCACGCCGAGGAAGCATGTGTGGCCGGGTCCTCCCCGCCTTCTGGTTGCTATGAAGAGGAGGACGCCGGCCGCGTCCTCGCTCCTCTTCACTAGCAGGATGTCGGTGGTGCTGCAGAGGGGAAGTGCGTCACTGGCTCCCTGTTATGCAATCACTGATAGAATACACTGTTCATAGACTTTACAAACGATAACATCACATCAAGTGGAAATAACGTTTGTACCAAGAAATAATAACTCTTGCAGGGTTGACAGTGGATGATTTCAGCAGTGATGGTTATTTGAAGGAATATGCAGGAATATGTACCAATAAATAACACTTGCTGGCAGGGGTGTACATAGAAGTCATTAGGCCCCATATCAAGATTCAGAATTGGGCCCCCTAACTCCGCCCACTACCCACCCCTTGCCAATCCCACCACCTGCCATGGCTCCTCCCCTGCCCCCTCCATATTATGCCTTACTTACTCCGCTCCCCGACAACCGTGTTGCTCCTGATGCACCCACGGCTGTAGCTGAATCCCCCTGTCATGCAGATCCTGCGATGGGGGGGAGGGGGGGCAGTTGGTAATTTTCCCCAAATAGTAATTTCCACCACACTTTCCCCATATAGTAATTTCCCCCATCCTTCCCCTATATAGTCATTTCTCCCACATTTCCCCCATATAGTAATTTGCCCCACATAGCAATTGTAGCTCCTTGCCCTAGCGATTAGCACCTGCCCATTCTTTTACCTAGTAGTAGGCACCTGCCATATTAGTCCTTCCCCTTGCAGTGGGCACCTGCCCAGTGGCTCCGTGCCCTAGAGGTGGGCACCTTCCCCATCCTTGCCCTTGCAGTGGGCACCTGCCCCATCCTTGCCCCTGCAGTGGGCACTTGCTATATGAATCCTTGCCCTTGCAGTGGGCACCTGCCCCCACAGAGTCCTTGTGCCAGTGGTGGGCCCCAGCACGATTTGTCCAGGGGGCTGCATGAGCACTTGAGCAGGAGACCAGCCCTGCTGGGAGGAGGAGATGTAGCCTAAAGGAACCCACACTGAAAAAAGGACAATTAAGGAACTATAGGTAGCCATCCCGGCTGAAGTCAGAGTGGCCACACACAGAAAAATTCCACAATGGGCCGCACAGAGCGGATTCTGCAGCAAAGGGGCGGGAGACGGCTCCATACACCGTCTGCTCCCGTCCATATACCTGGCACACTTACCTGCCTGCTCACGTCTCCCCGGGAGCCGGATCCCGTAGCTTCATAAGTCTCCATAGCCGGGGTCCCACTGATGCTGTTGACTGGAAATAGGAGAAGCCATTGTGCTGCGTTCCGGCGCAGAGGGGGTAGGAGGGAAAACTGTCTGTGCAGCAGAGTAGACATAGGGTGCAGAGCCTTCCATGCGCTCCGGGCCCCCCCCCCCCTGTGCCGCGGGCCCCATAGCAACGGCGTGGTCTGACTATATTGGTGGTACGCAGGAGATTTTAGCAGAGATGGTTACTTGCAGGAATACATACCTGTATGCAGAGAGACGAGAAGTATATTATACACATGCAGGACACAAACAAGATTGCACTTTGAATTTATGTCTGAAGTAAATATAATTGGTACACAGCTCAGGTGATTCGAGTGTATTAGTGACATAACTAATTTTAGCCTTAATTTTAGCCTTAAAGTGGTTGTCTGAGTAATTATTTTTTGTTCTTTCTATGTTTCTAACTAGGAAAATGTAACAGCTTTCCAATTAACTCACTTTATCTCCAGTGGCTGGTTTCTCAGATTTCACTGAGGGTCACATGGACCTGTGATGTCAGCTTCTCTCCCTGCTCTGATAATGTTCCTGCGCAAGCCTGAGAGATCTATACATGAGACATCACTGTGCTGGCCATGCCCCTTCACTGTCTGCTGCTTATTGCTCTCTCCCAAGATTCTTAACCTCTTCAGCTGCACAGACTCAGGGCTGAAGTGTTTATTGTATAGGTGCAGACAGTGAAGAGACAAATGCTGGGCACAGGAGCTGAAAGACCCCTTTCACACGGGCAAGTATTCCGCACGGATGCAATGCGTGAGTTGAACGCATTGCACCCGCACTGAATACCGACCTATTCATTTCTATGGGGCTGTTCACATGAGCGGTGATTTTCACACATCATTTATGCGTTGCGTGAAAATCGCAGCATGCTCTATATTGTGCGATTTTCAGAGAAATGAATGGGGTTGCATGAGAATCGCAAGCATCCGCAAGCAAGTGCGGATGCGGTGCGATTTTCACGCACGGTTGCTAGGAGACGATCGGGATGGAGACCCGATCATTATTATTTTCCCTTATAACATGGTTATAAGGGAAAATAATAGCATTCTGAATACAGAATGCATAGTCAAATAGCGCTGGAGGGGTTAAAAATAAAATAAAAATGTAACTCCCCTTAGTCCACTTGTTCGCGTAGCCCGGCATCTCCTTCTGCCTCCTTTGCTGAACAGGACCTGGGTGAGCATTAATTACATGAAAAGGACCTGTGATTTTGTCACTCCGGTCATCACATGTTCCAACACATGATCCATCATCATGGTAAAAGATCATGTGATGGAACATGTGATGACCGGAGTGACATAATCACAGGTCCTGTGAGCAGTTTTTTTAAGGCTTTTTTTTATTTATTTATTTAATTTAATTTAATTTATGAAGCCTCATTAGTTGTGAAGTTGTTTTTAGGAACCATTCTGGTACTGTACATATAGTGTATTAAATAACCTTTCTTATTTTATATTTAGGAGGGAAGATAAAAGCAAAATTGTTAACATTTTTGTAGGTTTTAATTTTATGACATTCACTGGGTGGCATAAATAACATGAAAACTTTATTCTGTGGGTCATTACTAGGGTTGAGCGAACCCGAACTGTAAAGTTCAGGTTCGTACCGAACTTTGGGATTCTGTGAACCCGGACCCGAACCCGATTTCAGTAAAAGTTCGGATTTGAGTTAGTGTTCGGCAATTTAATGGCACTTTTTGAAAGACTGCAGGGCAGCCAATCTTCAAGCGTTTAACTCGTGTGCCCTTAGAAGCCATGACAGCCGTGCCTACTAATGGCATGGTTGTGATTGGCCAGTGCAGCATGAGACCCAGCCTCTATATAAGCTGGAGTCGCGTAGCGCTGCACGTCAAATCAGCTCTTACTAGTGTAGGGATAGGATGCTGCTGCTATGAGGGAAAGAATAGGAAAGATTCTATCTGATAGAGTTGTTAACTTTGCAATCTACAGCAATATTGTTTTGTGGGTGCAGTGCACATTTTTTTTAGCCTGCCCTGAGCCCGGTGACACAGAAAAGTTAAGTTTTATCCGTCTCTAAGTTAGGAAGGTGTCGGCAGCCATTTTGTGCAAGTTCAGTGTGCCAGCACTGAATATGTGCCACGGACAATATTTTAATCCTGCTCTTTTAGTTCAGCAGGAAACATATACCCATTTTTTAAGTGCACCTGCACTGCATATGTGTCAAGGGAAGGGAAAACAATATAGGTAATCCGTCATTGAGTTCAGGGACCCAGGGGGTGACATATTCAATTTTTTTTTCTGTAAAGTACAATCCAATTAAATCCATCTGTTAGATTCTGTGAGGACAAATGATATATTTGTTTGCTAAAAAGTACATTTACACACTGCACTGCATTTGTGATAGTGAAAGAAAATAAGTTAAATATATCTGTTTAATTGTGGGTGAAAAAAATCATGTTTTTTTTCCCATAAAGTACTTTTCCAGCCTTTGCTGCATTTCTAAGAGTCCAATACAAGCGATAAATACTGCAGTTATATTCTGGTTTGAAAAAAAAAACCACCTATTTTGTGCAAGATACTACATTTGCGGCCTTTGCTGCATTTTTGAGAGTCCAATATAAAAGTTAAATACTGCTGTTATATTCTGGTTTTAGAAAAAAACACCCATTTTGTGCAAGATACTACATTTGCGGCCTTTGCTGCATTTCTGAGAGTCCAGTACAAGCGTTAAATACTACTCTTATAGTCAGGTTTAAAAAAAAAAAAACACCCTTTTTGTGGAAGATACTGCATTTGCGGCCTTTGATACATTTCTGAGAGTCCAATACAAGCGTTAAATTCTGCAGTTATATTCTGGTTAAAAAAAAACACTAATTTTGTGCTAGACAATACATTTGCAGCCTTTGCTGCATTTCTGATAGTCCAATACAAGCAATAAATACTGCTGTTATATTATGGTTTTAAAAAAAAAAACATCCATTTTGTGCAAAATTCTATATTTGCAGCCTTTTCTACATTTCTGACAGTCCAATATAAGCGTTAAATACTGCTGTTATATTCTGATTTTTAAAAAAAAAACACCCATTTTGTGCTAGATACTACATTTGCAACCTTTGCTGCATTTCTGAGAGTCCAATACAAGCGTCAAATACTGCTGTTATATTCATTTTAATTTATTTTTTTTAAACACCCATTTTGTACAAGATACTACATTTGTGGCCTTTGCATTTCTGAGAGTTTAATACAAGCGTTAAATACTGCTGTTATATTATGGTTTTTAAAAAACATCCATTTTGTGCAAGATACTACATTTGCGGCCTTTGCTGCATTTCTGAGAGTCCAATACAATTGTTAAATACTGCAGTTATATTCTGGTTTAAAAAAACAACACCTATTTTGTGCAAGATAATACATTTGCTCCGTTTGCTGCATTTCTGACAGTCTAATACAGCCTCCTGGATAAAACTAAGCAAATAGTTATGAGCCTCCTATTAGTCAATTACTGCATGGGTGATTATCTTTCAGCTGGCAACAAGTTATTTAAGCCCAACTGGTGCAATGAGTTGCTTCTCATTTCTTAAACAACCATGTTGAAAGACACATCTCGTGGTCGTGGAAAAGATGTTAGTCTGTTTGAGAAGGGTCAAATCATTGGCATCCATCAAGCAGAGAAAATATCTAAGGAGATTGTAGAAACTACTAAAATTAGGTTAAGAACTGTCCAACGCATTATTAAAAACTGGAAAGATAGTGGGGACCCATAGTATTCGAGGAAGAAATGTGGCGGGAAAAAAATCCTGAATGATCATGATCGGCGATCACTTAAACGTTTGGTGAAATCAAATCG
This sequence comes from Bufo gargarizans, assembly GCF_014858855.1. Lineage (NCBI taxonomy): Eukaryota > Metazoa > Chordata > Amphibia > Anura > Bufonidae > Bufo > Bufo gargarizans. The sequence continues at coordinate 416,820,705 of NC_058081.1, forward strand.
AAAAAAACCCCAACAGAACTCAGGGCTATGTTTAATAGTGAAAGTAAGAGCATTTCCACATGCACAATGCGATGGGAACTCTAGAAATTGGGACTAAACAACTGTGTAGCTATAAGAAAACCACTAATCAGTGAGGCAAACCAGAAAAAAAGGCTTCAATTTGCTAAAGAGCATAAAGATTGGACCCTGGAGCAATGGAAGAAGGTCATGTGGTCTGATGAGTCAAGATTTACCCTGTTCCAGAGTGATCGGCGCATCAGGGTAAGAAGAGAGGCATATGAAGTGATGCACCCATCATGCCTAGTGCCTATTGTACAAGCCTGTCGGGGCAGTGCTATGATGTGGGGTTTGTGCAGTTGGTCAGGTCTAGGTTCAGCAACAGTATGTGCTCCAAGAATGAGGTCAGCTGACTGCCTGAACATTCTGAATGACCAGGTTATTCCATCAATGGATGTTTTCTTCCCTGATGTCACGGGCATATTCCAAGATGATAATGCCAGGATTCATCGGGCTCAAATTGTGAAAGAGTGGTTCAGGGAGCATGAGACATAATTTTCACACATGGATTGGCCACCACAGACCTTAATCCCATTGACAATCTTTTGGATATGCTGGAGAAGGTGTTGTGCAGCAGTCAGACTTCAGCATCATCAATGCAAGATCTTGGTTAGAAATTAATGCAACACTGGATGGAAATAAATCTTGTGACATTGCAGAAGATTATCGAAACAATGCCACCGCGAATGTGTGCAGTAATCAAAGCTAAAGGTGGTCCAACAAAATATTTTTGGTGCCAACTTTTTTTTTGGAAGGGCAGTGTATTTTGGTTTTAAAATAACACCCATTTTGTGCAAGATACTACATTTGCGGCCTTTGCTGCATTTCTGAGAGTCCAATGCAAGCGTTAAATACTGCTGTTATATTTTGGTTAAAAAAAACACCAATTTTGTGCAAGATACTACATTTGCCGCCTTTGCTGCATTTCTGAGAGTCCAAAACAAGCGTTAAATGCTGCAGTTGTATTCTGGTTTTAAAAATACACCTATTTTGTGCAAGATACTACATTTGTGGCCTTTGCTTTATTTCTGACAGTGCAATACAAGCGTTAAATACTGCAGTTATATTCTGGTTTTAAAAAAAAAAAACACCTATTGTGTGTAAGATACAAAATTTGCAACCTTTGCTGTATTTCTGAGAAACCAATACAAGCGGTAAATACTACTGTTATATTTTGGTTTAAAAAAAACACAATTTTTGTGCAAGATAGTACATTTGCAGCGTTTGCTGCATTTCTGAGAGTCCAATGCAAGCGTTAAATACTGCTGTTATATTCTGGTTAAAAAAACACACCCATTTTGTGCAAGATACTAAATTTGTGGCCTTTGGTGCATTTCTGACAGTGCAATCCAGCCTTTAAATTCTGCTATTATATTGGGGTTTTAAAAACACACCCATCTTGTGCAAGATACTACATTTGTGGCCTTTTTTGCATTTCTGACAGTCCAATACAGCCTTTAAATACTGCTGTTATATTGAGGTTTTAAAAAAACACCCATCTTGTGCAAGATACTACATTTGCTGCCTTTGCTGCATTTTTGAGAGTCCAATACAAGCGTTAAATACTTCAGTTACATTCTGGTTTAAAAAAAAACACCTATTTTGTGCAAGATACTACATTTGCAGCCTTTGCTGCATTTCTGAGAGGCCAATACAAGCTTTAACTACTGCTGTTATATTCATTTTTTTTAAACACAAATTTTGTGCAAGATACTACATTTTCAGCCTTTCTACGACTCCAATACAAGGGTTAAATACTGCTTTTATATTCTGGTTTTAAAAAAATAATAACACCCATTTTGTGCAAGATACTACATTTACCGTCTTAGCTTCATTTCTGATAGTCCAATATAGGCGCTAAATACTGCTTTTATATTCTGGTTTTAAAAAAGCACCTATTTTGTGCAAGATACTACATTTGCAGCCTTTGCTGCATTTCTGAGAGTTCAATACAAGCGTTATTACTGCTGCTATATTCTAGTTAAAAAAAAAAAAAACATCCATCAAGATACTAAATATGCAGCTATTGGTGCATTTCTGACAGTGCAATACAGCCTTTAACCACTTCTACCCCCATAGCTGAAGCACCCTTAATGACCAGGCCACTTTTTGCACTTCTGCACTACATTACTTTCACCGTTTATTGCTCGGTCATGCAACTTACCACCCAAATGAATTTTACCTCCTTTTCTTCTCATTAATAGAGCTTTCATTTGGTGGTATTTCATTGCTGCTGACATTTTAATTTTTTTTGTTATTAATCGAAATGTAACAGAATTTTTGCAAAAAAATGACATTTTTCACTTTCTGTTGTAATTATTTTTTTTTTAAACGACATCCATATATACATTTTTCGCTAAATTTATTGTTCTACATGACTTTGATAAAGAAAAATGTTTGGGTAACAAAAAAAAATGGTTTGGGTAAAAGTTATAGCATTTACAAACTATGGTACAAAAATGTGAATTTCCGCTTTTTGAAGCAGCTCTGACTTTCTGAGCACCTGTCATGTTTCCTGAGGTTCTACAATGCCCAGACAGTAGAAAAACCCCACAAATGACCTCATTTGGGAAAGTAGACACCCTAAGGTATTCGCTGAAGGGCATAGTGAGTTCATAGAACTTTTTATTTTTTGTCACAAGTTAGCAGAAAATTCAGATTTTTTTTTTCTTACAAAGTCTCATATTCCACTAACTTGTGACAAAAAATAAAAACTTCCGTGAACTCACCATGCCCATCATGAAATACCTTGGGGTGTCTTCTTTCCAAAATGGGGTCACTTGTGGGGTAGTTATACTGCCCTGGCATTTTAGGGGGCCAAATGTGTGCAAAGTAATTTGAAATCAAAATGTGTAAAAAATGGCCTGTGAAATCCAAAAGGTGATCTTTGGAATGTGGGCCCCTTTGCCCACCTAGGCTGCAAAAAAGTGTCACACATCTGGTATTGCAGATAAGAATTGGGCAATGTGTTTTGGGGTGTCCTTTTACATATACCAATGCTGGGTGAGAGAAATATTTTGGCAAAATACAACTTTTACATTTTTTTTTATTCAAAGTTGGCACTTGACCAAGATATTTATCTCACCCAGCATGGGTATATGTAAAATGACACCCCAAAACACATTCCCCAACTTCTCCTGAGTACGGTGATACCACATGTGTGACACTTTTTTGCAGCCTAAGTGGGCAAAGGGGCCCACATTCCAAAGATCACCTTTTGGATTTCACAGGCCATTTTTTTACAGAATTTGATTGCAAACTACTTTGCACGCATTTGGGCCCCTAAAATGCCAGGGCAGTATAACTACCCCACAAGTGACCCCATTTTGGAAAGAAGACACCCCAAGGTATTCCATGAGGGGCTTGGTGAGTTCCTACAATATTTTATTTTTTGTCACAAGTTAGTGGAATATGAGACTTTGTGACAAAAAAAATAAAAAATAAAAAAAATCATCATTTTCCGCTAACTTGTGACAAAAAATTAAAAATTCGAGGAACTCGCCATGCCCCTCACGGAATACCTTGGGGTGTCTTCTTTCCAAAATGGGGTCACTTGTGGGGTAGTTATACTGCCCTGGCATTTTAGGGGCCCATATGCGTGAGAAGTAGTTTGAAATCAAAATCTGTACAAAATGCCCTGTGAAATCCGAAAGGTGCTCTTTGGAATGTGGGCCCATTTGCCCACCTAGGCTGCAAAAAAGTGTCACACATGTGGTATCTCTGTACTCAGGAGAAATTGGGGAATGTGTTTTGGGGTGTCATTTTACATATACCCATGCTGGGTGAGAGAAATATCTCGGCAAAAGACAACTTTTCCCATTTGTTTATACAAAGGTGGCATTTGACCAAGATATTTATCTCACCCAGCATGGGTATATGTAAAATGACACCCCAAAACACATTCCCCAACTTCTCCTGAGTACGGCAATACCACATGTGTGACACTTTTTTGCAGCCTAGATGCGCAAAGATGCCCAAATTCCTTTTAGGAGGGCATTTTTAGACATTTGGATCCCAGACTTCTTCTCACGCTTTAGGGCCCCTAAAAAGCCAGGGCAGTATAAATACCCCACATGTGACCCCATTTTGGAAAGAAGACACCCCAAGGTATTCAATGAGGGGCCTGGCGAGTTCATATATTGTTTTTTTTTTTTTGGGCATAAGTTAGCGGAAGTTGATTTTTTTTATTGTTTTTTTCTTACAAAGTCTCACTTTCCGCTAACTTGGGACAAAAATTTCAATCTTTCATGGACTCAATATGCCCCTCAGCGAATACCTTGGGGTGTCTTCTTTCCAAAATGAGGTCATTTGTGGGGTGTTTGTACTGCCCTGGCATTTGAGGGTCTCCGCAATCATTACATGTATGGCCAGCATTAGGAGTTTCTGCTATTCTCCTTATATTTAGCATTCAGGTAATGAGATTTTTTTCTTTCCGTTCAGCCTCTGGGCTGAAAGAAAAAAATGAACGGCACAGATTTCTTCATTCGCATCGATCAATGTGGATGAAAAAATCTCATAGGACCTCCGCCCAACATCCATACCCTCTTAGCTCGTATGCCCTGGCAAACCCGATTTTTCCATTCACATCAATCGATGTGGATGAATAAATCATTGCTGGGATTTTTTTTAATTTTTTAAACACCGCCACCTCCTCAGCTCATATGCCTCGGCAAACGTATCTTTTACTGCAGAGGAGAAATCTCGTCTTGCAGCGCCGCATACACCGACTTTTGTGTAATCTGACATCAGCGCAATGCTTCTGTCAGAATGCACATCAGTGCTGCAGCTAGTCGATCGGTTGGTCCACCTGGAAGGTAAAAAAAAAAAAAAAACAGGCCGCAACGCAATAATTTTATTAACTTTATAATAACCTTTGAACAGAACATATAAACTTTATTTAACTTTTGGAACTGAACTTTAACTTTTTTGATTACTGGTGTTTTTTTTTTTTACCTTTATAGGACAAACCTCTCCTTCCCCATGGGACAATGTGCAAAGCGCAAATCGCCCAAAGATGTGGCGAAGTGCATTATGCACTTTGTCCCAGGTGAAAGGAGAGGTTTGCAGCAGCTTTGTGTGAATGGGCCCTAATAGCCCTGTGTACCTGTCCTGTGAGATGTGATCCCTATGCTAAGTGTACCTGTGTGTGGTACTTCCGGAAACACTCCCCTTAGCATAGGGCAGCGTGGTCAGGGCAGTCAGGACAGAAAAAGCGGGTGTCACGCCTTATTCCACTCCTGCTACTGACACAACATCTTTTTCGAGGTGACGGTTGGGTTGAGGTACCATTAACAACATTGGGGAAATGTCGCTCGTGTAGACGGCTAACTACACTGGTGGATGGGGCCACGGAACTCTCAATGATCTCTTCCTGAAATTTGAGGAAGGATCCTGTTCTCCCAGCCTTACTGTAGAGAACAAAACTATTATACAGAGCCAATTGAATTAAATATACAGACACCTTCTTATACCAGCATCTGGTGCGTCGGGAAACTTAATACGGAGCCAACATCTGGTCATTGAAGTCCACCCCTCCCATGTGAAGGTTATAGTCGTCGACTGAGAGGGGCTTTTCAATGACACTGGTTGCTCGCTCAATTTGGATTGTCGTGTCTGCGTGAATGGAGGAGAGCATGTAAACGTCACGCTTGTCTCTCCATTTCACCGCGAGCAGTTCTTGGTTACACAGGCAGCCCTCTCCCCCCTTGCAAGATGGGTGGTAACGAGCCGCTGGGGGAAGCCCGCGCGATTAGTTTGTGCGGTGCCACAACAGCCAATCTGTTCTAGGGACAAATGCCTGAAGAGGGCCACACTTGTGTAGAAATTGTCCACATAAAGATGGTATCCCTTGCCAAATAAGGGTGACACCAAGTCCCAGACTGTCTTCCCACTGCTCCCCAGGTAGTCAGGGCAACCAACCGGCTCCAGGGTCTGATCTTTTCCCTCGTAGATCCGAATTTTGTGGTTATAGCCTGTGGCCCTTTCACAGAGCTTATACAATTTGACCCCATACCGGGCGCGCTTGCTTGGAATGTATTGTTTGAAGCCAAGGCGCCCGGTAAAATGTATTAGGGACTCGTCTACGCAGATGTTTTGCTCAGGGGTATACAAATCTGCAAATTTCTGGTTGAAGTGGTCTATGAGGGGCCGAATTTTGTGGAGCCGGTCAAAAGTTGGCTGGCCTCTGGGACGGGAGGTGGTGTTGTCGCTAAAGTGCAGGAAATCCAGGATGGCCTCAAATCGTGCCCTAGACATGGCAGCAGAGAACAGGGGCATGTGATGAATTGGGTTTGTGGACCAATATGACCGCAATTCATGCTTTTTGGTTAGACCCATGTTGAGGAGAAGGCCTAGAAAAGTTTTAATTTCGGAAACTTGGACTGGTTTCCACCGGAAAGGCTGGGCATAATAGCTTCCCGGGTTGGCGGATATAAATTGTGTGGCATACCGGTTTGTTTCTGCCACGACTATGTCCAAGAGCTCCGCAGTCAAGAACAGCTCAAAAAATCCCAGGGCCGAACCGATCTGAGCTGTCTCAACCCGAATTCCAGACTGTGCGGTGAAAGGGGGAACTACTGGTGCGGCTGAAGTTGGGGACTGCCAATCAGGATTTGCCAGCACCTCAGGGATTCTAGGGGGTCTACAGGCCTGTCTGGCTGCGACGGGGTAACTACTGCACGTGCCACCGTACCAGCTTCAACTGTCCTTTTGGTGATCGCCACTTCACCATGTTGTATGGCAGTACTGGTACTAGGTCCAGGGAGGGCTGCGCTGCTGGTGTATGCCTCACCACGTAATCAGACAGCGCCAGCCCCACTCTGCTGCCCTTGAAGCAGATCCTGTGCAACCTGTGGTCTAGCGACACGGGGCCGGGTACGCCTGGTGGTATCAGGGACCTCAACCTCCTCGTCCGAACTTTGGGTCAGACTGCCACTGCTTTCTACAGGCTCATATTCTGACCCGCTAGATTCATCAGATGAGGGTTTCCATTCCTCATCCGACTGGGTCAGAAGCCTGTAGGCCTCTTCAGAAGAATACCTCCTGACATTTGGGCTACTAAATTTAGGGGTATTCCCTGAGACTACCCAAGAAAAAAAGCAAGCCTGTCTTACAAATGGGAGGCTAATGAAGTACCGGAGGCCGCTGCGGTTGATAAAAAATATCAAAACTGATTTTTCTTATAGCTGCAGCGCTTATAAAGTGATTGTGCAGTGATCAAAAAAGATATATTTTTTGTCACTGCGGCGGGGCGGGCGTGGGTGAATGCACGTGTGGCGACCGATCATGCCTGATCTGGCAAACACTGCGTTTTGGGTGGAGGGCGAGCTAAGGTGACACTAATACTATTATAGATCTGACTGTGATCAGTTTTGATCACTTACAGATACTATAAAAGTACAAATGTGGTGCGGTGGGCTGGGCGCTAAACGATCGCTAAACTACCTAACCAAGGGGCCTAAACTATCCTAAAACCTAACAGTCAATACCAGGGGGAAAAAAAAAAGTGACAGTTTACACTGATCACTTTTTTCCTTTCACTAGGTGATTGACAGGGGTGATCAAGGGGTTAATTGGGGTGCAGGGGGGTGATCTGGGGCTAAGTGTGCCGTTTGGTGCTACTCAATGTGATGCCTGCCCCTCTGCTGAGACCAACCGACCAAAAGGACAAGCAGAGGAGCAGGGAAGCCATTTAACACATTATATTTACAAATATAATGTGTTAGATGGCTTGTGATTGTTTTTTTTTTTAAATCATCAGCTTGCCAGCCACGATCATTGGCTGGCAAGCTGATGATGGGACCCCCCTCGAACTATTGCCGGCCCTCCATGCGCATGCGCGGGCCGGCTAAGCGCATCATTTCGCGTCTCGCGAGATGACGCATCGCTGCGTGACTCTGCCTGACACTGCCGCCTCCGGACCGTGATCCTGCGTTAGGCGGTCCGGAGGCGGTTAAATACTGCTGTAATACTTTGGTTTTAAAAAAAACACAATTTTTGTGCAAGATACTGAGTGTCCAATACAAGCGTTAAATACTGCTGTTATATTCTGGTTAAAAAACACCCCCATTTTGTGCAAGATACTACATTTGCGTCCTTTGCTGCATTTCTGACAGTCCAATGCAGCCTGTAAATACTGCTGTTATATTGGGGATTTAAAAAAACACCTATCTTGTGCAAGATACTACATTTGCAGCCTTTGCTGCATTTCTGACAGTACAATACAGCCTTTAAATTCTGCTGTAATATTGGGGTTTTAAGAAATCACCTATTTTGTACAAGATACTACATTTGCGGCCTTTGTGGCATTTCTGACAGTGCAATACAGCCTCTAAATACTGCTTGTTATATTGGGGTTTTAGAAAAACAACCATTTTGTGCAAGATAGTACATTTGAAGACTTTGCTGCATTTCTGACAGTCCAATAATAGCGTTAAATACTGCAGTTATATTCTGTTGTTTTTTTTTTAATACCTATTTTGTACTAGATACTATATTTGCGGCCTTTGCTTCATTTCTTACAGTCCAATACAACCAGTCAATACTGCTGCTACATTGTTGGTTGACAAATGCACATTATTTGTGACCGTGAAGTAATTGGATAAAATTCGCCTACCACACTGTTGTGTGACCTCAATAAATTTCTCTTTATGACCCTGGCACTGCCTTACTGTCAGTGAACTTAATTGTTCACTATTGGCGGTTACATTGTCGCCTGACATAAACAACCTGTTAGTTTGGTGGGTGAACGCAAAGAATGAGGAGAGCGTCAAATAAGGGACGTGGCCCTGGTCGGAGTGCTGCTGGTGTTGGTGGAGCTCCTGTTACAGGGAGAGCATGTGGTCAATCTGTGCCAGCTACATGCACAAGTGAAACACCTTCCTCAGGTACGAGTAGGAGACAGAACCTTCAGCTTAATTTGAGAGCCGAATGCTCTCTACGAATGGTGAGGCCAGAACAAGTACAGACGATAGTAAATTGGGTGGCTGACAGTGCCTCCAGTTCCTTTACATTGTCTCCCACCCTTTCCCTTGCTGAAAGATCAGAGTTGGCACCTGCAGCCCATGGCCATCAGTCTTTCACCTCACTCCCTTGCAAATCAGCCTAGCAGTCTGAGCACCAAGTCATGCAGCAGTCTCTTCTGCTTTTTCATGACTCTGCTAGCAGGGTTTCCCAGGGCCATCCACATAGCCCTGTTCCAGAAGTGGAAGAGATGATGCCCAACCACCTATGTTTCAGGATGAGCACATGGGAGGACCACCGCAGCACGTCTCGGATGATGACGAAACACAGGTGCCAACTGCTAGGGCTTTCAAAAGTGTGCAGAGCGACAAGGATGGCAGGGGTGAAGACTGGGTGGATGATGATGTGGAGGACGATAAGGTCCTCAACCCCGCATGGAATTAAGGTCATGCGAGTGACCTGCCTAGTTCAGAGGAAGAGGCGGTGGTCGCACAGAGCCACCAGCACAGCAAAAGAGGGAGCAGGGTGCAAAAGCGTCTGTTACATTCTTGGGTGACATTTTACAATTTTTGCCGTATACAAACCCCTGCTCTGCATAGGTGACAAGGACCTAATTTTTGTCAAATTGTCTGTTCAATTGGTGGATGACATGAACCCAGTTTTGCCATGAATAAACCCCTGCTCTAAATAGTTGACAGGGACCAAAATTTTTAAAAATCGTCTGTTCCACTGGTGGGTGACAACCCATTTTTGTCGATGAAAAACCCCTGCTCTTAAATTTATAAAGTTCATCTTTATCTGATGCGCTCCCCCTCCTTTCATTCGATCCTTCCGCTTTAACAACTTGTCCCACATTTCCGCTCGATCACATTTCAGCCATTGACCTCCCTTGGATGTGGTATCCCTTTCTCACACTCCCTCTCCAACATGAAACCCTGATTCCCCGTTGACCGTGATCATCATGGTAGGTGCATAAAAGAATATAGAAAGTTGAAAGAGAAGATATCCGATCGGATCGTGAACGTCACCGGGACGTGCGATCAGGCAGAAGTTATGTAGAGTCAACAAAGCGGCAGCAGGGCCTCTCCTGTCTAACGTTTCCTAATCCAAAATACCGCTGTGACGCTTTTATTAATCATTCCAATAACAGGGCATCTTAAGAGTCCTGTATTGTTATTTATCGTCACTACCTCCCCGAGTCGGGAGTGGGTAATTGCCGTGCGCCCCTACCTTTACTTGGATGCTTCCACTTTAACAACTTGTCCAACTTTTCCGATCGATCACATTTCATTCATTGACCTCCTTTTTAATGTGGTATCTCTTTCTCAGGCTCCCTCTCTCGCATGGAACCCCAATTCCCGTTACCCATGATCACCATTGCAGGCGCATAAAAGAACATCGAAAGTTGATAGGGAAGATATCCAATTGGATCAAGGCCATCACAGGGATGTGCAATCAGGCAGAAGTTATCTAGAGTCAACAAAGCGGCAGCAGGGCCTCTCCTGTCTAATGTTTCCCAATGCAAATTACCGCTGTGCCATTCTCTGTAATCTTTTATTAATCATTCCAATAACAGGGCATCTTAAGAGTCCTGTATTATTATTTGTGGCGAAACCAACCTCGCCACGGTGTTTTGGAGGGGGCTGTTTACCAGCCTCCTGCCCTGGGATTATGGTCCCTTAAGTTATTGGGTTTTAAGGCACTTGGGACGGAGCCCTCTGTCCCTGGATTGCATCCTTTGCCTTACTTGCTTGGATGAAGCACATGGTGAGAACAATAGATAGCGGCCATTTTAGCTCACAGACACTGTTCTGACTTTCCAACACAGTGCTATCTTGCCTGTATTTGGTGCGCAGAGACATCATTCAGTAGTTTGAAACTACCAAACAGGGGACACATTTATTAGTGACTATTTTCGGTATAACTTGTATATTTTCAGTGTAACTGTATCTTCCAAACTACTGAACGGATGTGGGTGAATTTTGGACATGTGGTTCACCCAGATCCCCCGGTTCCGAGGATATATGGTTATGGGGTTATTGCATGTTTTGGGGTTCCTGTGATATGTTTTATAAAACTGTATTTCTCTGCCTTTGATAATTATATTCGCCCTTGTGTTCAAATAATCATCATCGGCAGAGGGGAGGATTTTGTGTGGGTGTGTTTCTATTGTCCCATTGTCCCATTGTGTGTTTAAATGGTGATGTCTGTCCTGTTGTCTCCACATGTGTATTGGCGATCTCCCCTTTGTCCTGAGAGATAAATGCATTGCCCTCGGTTGTCTCCCAGGCAGAGAGGAGGAAACCATGATGCATTGTGGGGATGTGTTGTATCTGTTCTGTATTTGCAGAACTGTAATAAAAACCAGGCTGGGTGTGCCAGCACATCAGAGAGCACTGCTTGACCCTCAACACGGAGCCTTGTCTCGTTATTGGGGGGATTCCCTGTATGCTGTTGGAGACTGATTGCCAGGAGTGTAAGCTGACTGAATGCTTTTCCTGTTCATCTGCTGACAGTTATTTGTGAGGTTCCGGTTTGGAGTGCTGTTTTGTGTCCAGTTCGGGAGGTTGGTGTTCTGCAGTAGCTGTGCCTGTCTCTCGGAAAGGGGCATATCGCCTAAACGGATGTTAACCCCTTGTCTGCTGAAACGGTCCGTTACATTGGTGGCAAGCAGCGGGATCGTTCCTACAGCCAGAAGGACAGCTACAGGAGACACCATTTCTGTGGATTCTACAATTTAAGGGCAACACATGTCTCAGTACAGTGACCCTAAAAGCACCAGGATGGAACCAGCAGTGGAGTACAGATACTCTGTGGAGGAATTTGACCATATGATGTGGTTGCGGCTGAACTTCTTCGGACCCAATCCAGCTGAGAAATACGTGAAGTACGTGAGGAGTCTAGTGTCTAAGACCCTACTATACCGGGCAGAAGGTGACGGTCAGCTTCCACGTTGGGTGGACCTCCATCGGAAGTTACGGTTGCGGGACAGTGGGAGCCCAGTCTCCATTCCCCAGCGGCAGTGTGAAGTGCAGGGAGGGGAGAGCAGCGGCCTCCCTCCCCAGCAGCAGGCTGAGTTACAGGGGGCAGAGGTAGTTGTTCCTGCCCCCCAGCAGCAGAATGATTTTTTGGGAATTGGGAGCCTAGTCTCCATTCCCCAGCCCGCAGTGTGAAGTGCAGGGAGGGGAGAGCAGCGGCCTCCCTCCCCAGCGGCAGGCTGAGTTACAGGGGGGAGAGGTAGTTGTTCCTGCCCCCCAGCAGCAGAGTGATATGCCGGGAAGGCAGTGTGAAGTGCAGGGAGAGGAGAGCAACGTCCTCCCTCCCCAGCGGCAGGCTGAGTTACAGGGGGCAGAGGTAGTTGTTCCTGCCCCCCAGCAGCAGCATGATTTTTTGGGAATTGGGAGCCCAGTCTCCATTCCCCAGCGGCAGGCGGAGTTACAGGGGGCAGAGACAGTCGGTCCTGTCCCCCAGCGGCAGAGTGTCCTACAGGGAATAGAGAGCCCAGTCTCCTTTCCCCAGCAGCAGGACACTGTATTGGGAGCGGAGGCGGTCGGTCGCCCTCCCCAGCGGCTGGAAGTATGTATGGGAGAGGAGCACGTTACCCCCTCTTCCCAGCGGCAGATTAACGCACCAGGGGGAGACAGTAAGCCCCACAACAGTGCAGATGGGACCGTGGTCTCTGCACTTACAGCACAGGGGGTAGGGACAGTCGGTCCTGTCCCCCAGCAACAGGGCTGTTTAGCCAAAGGGGAGACAGTCGGTTTCCCCCTCCAACAACCAGACTCCAACCAGGCTTCTTCCGTGGTAACGCTGGCACCAGGGCAGAGTACCGCTGATCCCTGCCCACAAAGCAACCTCCACTCCAAGCCAGGGAGCAACTCAGAGACCGAGAGTACCAGCTACAAATATAACCTTGGTGGATTCACTGGACAGAGACAGGCTACGAAATTCAGCAGGTCCAGTATTGGGTTGTGGGTGGGCTGCCAGACTAACTCAGGTACCGACCGGCGTGAGGTCAGGTATCTGGTTAGTCTTGAAATTTATAGTACAGGTCGGCTCACCCCAGATTCCAGCTGGTAAGGTGCTCCACCCTGATGTCGTACCCCGATCACCAGAAGTATTGCAATAATAATTAATAGGGTGGGCACTCTAATATCTGGGTCACAGAGTAGGCAATGCGGCAGTGTTTAGTTGACGATAATTTGTTTTATTAACACCAAAACAGAACAGATCAATGTCTGCTAAAACATACAATTGATAAGATTAATAAAATAAAAAAATAAAAATAAATATACTTGATAAAATATTGTGGTGTATCCACTGATAATAATATAGTATGGCCTGGATGTAGATATAATAGCCGTAGATTCTGATTTGTGCAAGCTATATTAGCAAGTATATTTATTCTCTGGGACAACCATCTGCAGTCTCCTTTCTCTCCACATAATCAAATAAATATGAAATATAAATAAGTGGCCAGTGAATAAAGTATAAGAAAACAAAAATTAAGTGATAAATATGCAAATCTTATATTAAAGTGCAATAAACTACAAGTGTTCAAATTTGTTACAATAATGTGCAAGCGTGCAAATTATGCAAAGTATCTGTGGAGATTTATCTTCGAGCTCAATCTTCCTAGATGTAGCAGAAACTTGTGTCAGAAAAATATTTTTTTCTTGTATCAGAAAAAATTCCTGAGGGTCAGCTTGTTATTCTAACAACTGATCCAACATATACTCCGTTGTACAAAATATCAATCCGGCAAATCTCTAGTAAATGTTGCTATAGAGTAGTGTATTGGTCCGGCAAACCTCTAGTTGATACCGCTATAGAGCACAGCGGCTTTAGTTGTTGCAATGTGTTAGTACAGTCCCGCTATAGAGCACAGCATTGGTAGTTGGTACAATATCTCAGTCCAACAAGTCTCAAATTAGTATCGCTATGATGTGCAGCAGCGATAGTAAGTTGGTTGAGCAGTGGAGCTATTGAACAATGTTATATGCACACATGATGTCAGTAATTTTGTTACTCACGTGCGGGCTTTCTGCCCTCTTCACCGCGGCGTCCCACGTAATGGAGATTCTGGGTAAAGCGTATCACTAAGACCCCAGATAGCTTCCGGCCTGGCTGTTTTAAATGTAAGTTCCTCTGGTATGTTACCGTGTTGTTTTGCCGGGTCCGGCTGTGAGTAACAGTGCTGGTGGTAATCGTTCAGCTCCGCTGCAGGTTCACCTCAGTAGCTTTAATTAGAATGCTGCTCCACCTTTTTAGTGCGGTCACATGCATGGATGTCTGTTCAGTATCAATAAAGTTTTTGGAATCCTGGAAAGCGCTTTCTCCTGTCCGGTATCGAATGGCAAACTGTTGCGGTTAGTAGTCAGGTCCAATTGGTCCACGCCACGCCCTTTGAAACGCGTCTGGCGTGGACCAATTGGACCTGACTACTAACCGCAACAGTTTGCCATTCGATACCGGACAGGAGAAAGCGCTTTCCAGGATTCCAAAAACTTTATTGATACTGAACAGACATCCATGCATGTGACCGCACTAAAAAGGTGGAGCAGCATTCTAATTAAAGCTACTGAGGTGAACCTGCAGCGGAGCTGAACGATTACCACCAGCACTGTTACTCACAGCCGGACCCGGCAAAACAACACGGTAACATACCAGAGGAACTTACATTTAAAACAGCCAGGCCAGAAGCTATCTGGGGTCTTAGTGATACGCTTTACCCAGAATCTCCATTACGTGGGACGCCGCGGTGAAGAGGGCAGAAAGCCCGCACGTGAGTAACAAAATTACTGACATCATGTGTGCATATAACATTGTTCAATAGCTCCACTGCTCAACCAACTTACTATCGCTGCTGCACATCATAGCGATACTAATTTGAGACTTGTTGGACTGAGATATTGTACCAACTACCAATGCTGTGCTCTATAGCGGGACTGTACTGACACATTGCAACAACTATCGCCGCTGTGCTCTATAGCGGTATCAACTAGAGGTTTGCCGGACCAATACACTACTCTATAGCAGTATTTACTAGAGATTTGCCGGATTTACATTTTGTACAACGGAGTATATGTTGGATCAGTTGTTAGAATAACAAGCTGACCCTCAGGAATTTTTTCTGATACAAAAAAAATATATTTTTCTGACACAAGTTTCTGCTACATCTAGGAAGATTGAGCTCGAAGATAAATCTCCACAGATACTTTGCATAATTTGCACGCTTGCACATTATTGTAACAAATTTGAACACTTGTAGTTTATTGCACTTTAATATAAGATTTGCATATTTATCACTTAATTTTTGTTTTCTTATACTTTATTCACTGGCCAATTTATATTTCATATTTATTTGATTATGTGGAGAGAAAGGAGACTGCAGATGGTTGTCCCAGAGAATAAATATACTTGCTAATATAGCTTGCACAAATCAGAATCTACGGCTATTATATCTACATCCAGGCCATACTATATTATTATCAGTGGATACACCACAATATTTTATCAAGTATATTTATTTTTATTTTTTTATTTTATTAATCTTATCAATTGTATGTTTTAGCAGACATTGATCTGTTCTGTTTTGGTGTTAATAAAACAAATTATCGTCAACTAAACACTGCCGCATTGCCTACTCTGTGACCCAGATATTAGAGTGCCCACCCTATTAATTATTATTGCAATACATCTGGTTAGTCTTCCCTGGGGAGTGAGATGTGTGGCGAAACCAACCTCGCCACGGTGTTTTGGAGGGGGCTGTTTACCAGCCTCCTGCCCTGGGATTATGGTCCCTTAAGTTATTGGGTCTTAAGGCACTTGGGACGGAGCCCTCTGTCCCCTTGCCATGCTGAGAACCGTGACGTGGTGCATGTTGGGCTCCGATATCTCCATGACTGGAACATATTGGCAAAAGTCTCAGCTTTTAATACCTTTACTTATGTCTTGCCAGCATAGTCAGTGTTATATCTGTTTGGTGCATTCTCTCTGTGTGTTCTATATGATTGCTACATTCTGTGTAGTTTGCTCTTGTGGTGCATGTGGACCGCGCCGATATCCTCCATTGTATGCATATTTTGCTGGGGTTAGTCGATTACTGCGGTCCACATGCGGTCGGGCTGCTCCCCTAACAAAAGACACGCTACAGTGTCATGGGCTGAGCAGCTCCTTCAGAATTGCCACAATTTTTTTGTTTTTCATTTTTCTGCCTTGCTAGATTTGAGTGTGTTTGCCTTTACTTGGCACTCTAACACTTTTTTGCACCTGGTAACCTCCATCACATGGTCTGGTGTGGGTGTGGCTCACGGCCTGGCTTCATCCACATTGTACAACCGCAGTATTCATGCTGGGCAATTGTGGGGAGCTTGGCTGTGAGCTGAATTATATCATCCCCAGACCGTGTTCACACCATAGTCAGAGCAGTGGTTAGGACCTCTTGCCATGCTGAGAACCGTGACGTGGTGCATGTTGGGCTCCGATATCTCCATGACTGGAACATATTGGCAAAAGTCTCAGCTTTTAATACCTTTACTTATGTCTTGCCAGCATAGTCAGTGTTATATCTGTTTGGTGCATTCTCTCTGTGTGCCCTGGATTGCATCCTTTGCCTTACTTGCTTGGATGAAGCACATGGTGAGAACAATAGATAGCGGCCATTTTAGCTCACAGACACTGTTCTGACTTTCTAACACGGTGCTATCTTGCCTGTATTTGGTGCACAGAGACATCATTCAGTAGTTTGAAACTACCAAACAGGGGACACATTTATTAGTGACTATTTTCGGTATAACTTGTATATTTTCAGTGTAACTGTATTTTCCAAACTACTGAACGGATGTGGGTGAATTTTGGACATGTGGTTCACTCAGATCCCCCGGTTCCGAGGATATATTGGTTATGGGGTTATTGCATGTTTTGGGGTTCCTGTGATATGTTTTATAAAACTGTATTTCTCTGCCTTTGATAATTATATTCGCCCTTGTGTTCAAATAATCATCATCGGCAGAGGGGAGGATTTTGTGTGGGTGTGTTTCTATTGTCCCATTGTCCCATTGTGTGTTTAAATGGTGATGTCTGTCCTGTTGTCTCCACATGTGTATTGGCGATCTCCCCTTTGTCCTGAGAGATAAATGCATTGCCCTCGGTTGTCTCCCAGGCAGAGAGGAGGAAACCATGATGCATTGTGGGGATGTGTTGTATCTGTTCTGTATTTGCAAAACTGTAATAAAAACCAGGCTGGGTGTGCCAGCACATCAGAGAGCACTGCTTGACCCTCAACATGGAGCCTTGTCTCGTTATTGGGGGGATTCCCTATATTCTGTTGGAGACTGATTGCCAGGAGTGTAAGCTGACTGAATGCTTTTCCTGTTCATCTGCTGACAGTTATTTGCGAGGTTCCGGTTTGGAGTGCTGTTTTGTGTCCAGTTCGGGAGGTTGGTGTTCTGCAGTAGCTGTGCCTGTTTCTCGGAAAGGGGCATATCGCCTAAACGGATTTTAACCCCTTGTCTGCTGAAACGGTGCCGTTACATTATTTATCATCACTACCTCCCCGAATCGGGAGTGGCTAATTGCCGCTCGCCCCTCCTTTACTTGGATGCCTTTGCTTCAATAATTTGTCCCACATTTTTGCTCGATCACCTTTCATTTCATCCATTGACCTCCCTTGCATGTGGTATCCCTTTCTCACGCTCCCTCTCCGGCATGGAACCCTGATTCCCAGTTACCTATGATCACCATGGTAAATGCATATAAGAACATCAAAAGTTGATAGGGAAGATATCCAATTGGATCAAGTCCGTCACGGGGACGTGCAACATGGTGGAGCAGTATGTGCACACACCTACACATACTGACTGATGGGTCTGCCCCCTTCAACTTCTGGGACTCTAAATTGGGCACATGGCCTGAGCTTGCCCTTTACCCTTGGAGGTGGACAAGCTCACGTTCATTAAAATGAACCAGGCAGGCATCCCACAGGACTTGTCCATACCTTCAGTGGCGTAGCGTGGGTTGCCAGCACCCGGGGCAAGCCATGTAGTCCTATGTAACACCACAGATAACACAGTGATAACTCTCCGAGTACAGATAATGTAGTAGATGGGTGTGAGGCCGCAGAATTCAGAACACGCAAAGTGTGACCTGAAGTCTGGGGCCAGGATACGGCAGGGTGGGCCAAATTCTATATGCACCCCCCAACCCTACCGTGAAACAGATATGTGGATGGACATAACATACATTGCTACAAAATATACAGTATAATACAGCACCACATACCTCATCCATCCAGTGACATCTCCTGTGATGTAGACTTTCCTCAACGTCTTCATTCGGAGATAGGACCGCCATGATACCTTCTTTCAGCTGCGCCTCTACAGAGTTTCACAGAAAGCATTTTTAGATTCCTCACTTTACTATCATCCTCCCCTCCTTGTACCTCAACACTGTTATCCTGCTGCCCCCCAATACTGTGGTAGAGCCAGACAGATAGGAGGACCAGAGTTTAGGCACACTCATATACACTAATATTACAGAGGGGCCATTATATATTATAATACAGAAGGGCCATTATATATTATTATAATACAGAGGGGGCTATTATATATTATAATAATACAGAGGGGCTATTATATATTATAATAATACAGAGGGGGCTATTATATAGTATAATAATACAGAGGGGGCTATTATATAGTATAATAATACAGAGGGGCCATTATATATTATAATAATACAGAGGGGGCTATTATATATACTAATAATACAGAGGGGGCTATTATATATACTAATAATACAGAGGGGGCTATTATATATACTAATAATACAGAGGGGGCTATTATATATACTAATAATACAGAGGCAGGCATTATATATTCTAATCCGTGTGGAGGGGGCACAGAGGAGGCAAAACCACTGTGTAGGGATGAGCAAATTTCATGTTATAAAATTTATTTGTGCTTTGTTTGGTGGTAGAAGCAGAATTGCATTATGGATTCCGTTACCACGGACCATAACGCAATTCTATGACGTAGAAAGCATAACGAAATGCCTTTAGAGGCATTCCGTTATTCCTTCCGTCATAATAGAAGTCTATGGGCTGCATAACAGATCTGTCCCATTTCCGTTATGCAGGAGAGGACTCCCCTGCATAACGGAAATGGGACGGATCCGTTATGCAGCCCATAGACTTTTATTATGAGGCATTCCGTTATGCATTCTTCGTCATAGAATTGCGTTATGGTCCGTGGTAACGGAATCCATAACGCAATTCTGCTTTTACCACCAAACGACGTGTAAACGAATTTCAAAATCTGAAATTCGTTCATCTTTACCACTGTGTGGAGGGGGCACAGAGGAGACAAAACCCACAGTGTGGAGAGCGCACAGACAAGGCAAAACCACCTTATGGAGTTAAAATACCTAATGTAAGGGGATGTACTGTATGGTGAGCAATGTAACTGTGGGTGACTTTATAAAAGCTTCTAGCAGCTCTCACACCCCTCATATACTCCACTACAAACTACATAAAAATAGAGCCCCCAAACCCCTCACGAGAAATCACTGACCACAGCATACTGTAAGTGCCTGCACTCTCCCTGCTCTGGACGCTGCTCTGCTTCTCCTTACAGCCCTTTTCCTGAATCTGGCACAGTCTGTAAGGGGCGAGAGGAAGCGGTCACATGATCTAATGATGTCATGCCCTCAAAGAAGCCAATACATTCTAGACCTGTCCTGAAGCCTATGAGGCAGAATTGAAATGCCTGCTTCCCTCCTTTAAAAAATGCCTGCTGCCGGGCGCCCCATGCAACTGCCATGTATACTGGCCCAGGGGCGGACTGACCGGTCGGGCACTTCGGACATGGTCCGAGGGCCCGGCCGGGATGGGGGCCCGCTCACTGTATTTACTCATTCATATATGAACAACTTGAAATCCCCTGCGATCCTCTCCCTCCCCCCTGTGCTGCCTCCACCTCCGCCAATAAGAAGAGAGATGGGAGGAAGGGAGGGGCTGTGGCCACTGTGCCACCAATGAAGATAACTGACGTGTTAATACAAATGCATGAGGCGGGTGCCGGAATCAAAAAGCCGGCACCCGACCTCTATGACAGGGAGCGGCACCTGAGGGGTTAACTGCCGCTGATCGCAGCCCCCTGTCATAGAGGTCGGGTGCCGGCTATTTGATTCCGGCACCCGCCTCCTGCATTTGTATTAACATTGGTGGCGCAAGTGCACCCCCCCAACACCCCAGTATAATAAACATTGAGTGCAGCCCCACCCAGTATAATAAACATTAAGTGCGCCCCCCCCCCCCCAGTATAATAAACATTGAGTGTGCCCCCACCAGTATAATAAACATTGGTGGCGCAGTGGGAAGTGCCAATGAGGGTTAAAAAATAAAAAAAAAATTAACTCACCTCCTCCAATTGATCGCGCAGCTGCTGGTCTCCTGTTCTTTCTTCAGGACCTGTGGTGACATCACTGAGCTAATCACATGGTCCATTACCATGGTGATGGATCATATGATGTACCATGTGATGACCACAGTGATGTCACCACAGGTCCTTTGACAGGTCCTAAAGAAAGAACAGGAGACCGGCATCTACGCGATCAATTGGAGGAGGTGAGTTAATTTTTATTTTTTTAACCCCTTATTGGCACTGCCCACTGCACCACCAATGTTTATTATACTGGGGGGGGGGCACACTCAATGTTTATTATACTGGGGGGGGCACACACTCAATGTTTATTATACTGGGGGGGCGCACTCAATGTTTATTATACTGGGGGGCGCACTCAATGTTTATCCCCCCTTCCAAATTTTACATATAAAAAATATATACAATAAATAAACATATTACATAGCGCTGCGTACGAAAAGTCCAAACTATTAGATTATTAAAAAATATCTCCTATGCGGTGAGCATTCGCCATTTTTTAGTCACCTTGTCACCCCAAAAAATAGGATAGGACTGTTCTATTATGGGCCGAACGTTTCATAAAATGCAAAATGCACGCGGCTTTTTTGGGTGTTTTTTTTTTTTTTTTTGCGTGGTATTGAGTATCGCAATACTTTTTTATGGTGACGAAAGCAAATCAAAATTTTGGTATTGAGACAACCCTACGCCGATCTGATCGGCGTAGGGTTGTCACGATACCAAAATTTTCATTCGGTTTCGATTTGGCGACTAAAAAGTTAATTTGGCTCCTAAATTTTTCAGTTCAGGAGCCAATGGCTACTAGGTATTTTTTTAGTCTGGAGCCCTGAGAGGATCGCAGAGGATTTCAAGTTGTTCACATATGAATATTAGTATTACAGTGAGCGGGGCCCGGTGTAATAGAATACAGTGACTGCACCAGGCCCCGCTGCCATTACAACACTGATAGATACCGGCCCCCAGTCCCTGTATTGGGGATCATTCACTCACAGGGACACTGTTATGGGGGGATCTGTGGATGACACATATATAGCATAAGGTGCTATATATGTGTCACCCACAGATCCCCCCACAACAGTGTCATCCACAGAGCCCCCATAACAGTGCCATCCACAGAGCCCCCATAACAGTGCCATCCACAGAGCCCCATAACAGTGCCACCCACAGAGCCCCCATAACAGTGCCATCCACAGAGCCCCCATAACAGTGCCATCCACAGAGCCCCCATAACAGTGCCATCCACAGAGCCCCCATAACAGTGCCATCCACAGAGCCCCCACAACAGTGCCATCCACAGAGCCCCCACAACAGTGCCATCCACAGAGCCCCCATAACAGTGCCATCCACAGAGCCCCCATAACAGTGCCATCCACAGAGCCCCCATAACAGTGCCATCCACAGAGCCCCCATAACAGTGCCATCCACAGAGCCCCCATAACAGTGCCATCCACAGAGCCCCCATAACAGTGCCATCCACAGAGCCCCCATAACAGTGCCAACCACAGAGCCCCCCATAACAGTGCCATTCACAGAGCCCCCCATAACAGTGCCATCCACAGAACCCCACAACAGTGCCATCCACAGATCCCCTCCATAAGTGCCATCCACAGATCCCCCCCATAACAGTGCATCATCCACAGATCCCCCCCATAACAGTGCCATCCACAGATCCCCCCCATAACAGTGTCATCCACAGAGCCCCCATAACACCTTTTGGTTCAAAATATTTTCCCCACCCCTCTTGTAATTGTTCTGCTACTTGTGGGCTGCGCAGGAATGAGTTCAGTCACTTCGGTGGGCAATCCTGTCCTGCAGCGCGTGATCCCGCAAGACCTGCCGCTGTAGGTCACGGGTCTCATGGGATTGTGCACCGAAGTGACTGAACTCATGCCCATGTAGCCCGCAATTAGCGGATCAGTGGAATAAGTACAAGGTGGGTGGGGGGATGATCTGTGGGGTTGCCCAGACGGCTAGGCCCTTTACAGTAGATATTAACCCCTTTCAGCAGTCCCCCATTCACTGAAGGGGGGACTACTGAAAGGGATTAATAACTACTGTGAAGGGACTCCCCCCTTTCACAGTAGTTATGCCCAGATATGTGCTCCCTTCACAGTAGTTATGCCCAGATATGTGCACCCTTCACAGTAGTTATTCTAGATATGTGCCCCCTTCACAGTAGTTATGCCCAAATCTGTGCCCCCTTCACAGTAGTTATGCCCAGATATGTGCCCCCTTCACAGTAGTTATGCCCACACTGCTTCTAACAGAGGCTCACTAATGGACGCTGAGATTAGATCACCCCATACGAAAGCATTGAGTCAATGCTTTCCTATGGGGAAAAATTTGACCCTGGAGGTCATCATGCAGGGTGTGAGGACGTCCAGCGTCAGATACCGGACCAAAGGTCTGTTTTAATCCAGGAAGCCCTCATGTGGCTGCCGGTAATTTCCCTATCCACATTTGTTTGCAGAGCACTTGCCATGCTCTTAACCACATTTTGCTGCCCCTTTCAGCCCTCTAGCCCTTTCCATGACTTTTTTAAAACCCTTTTTGGTGCTCCAAAGTTCGGGTCCCCATTGACTTCAATTGGGTTCGGGGTCAAGTTCAGGTCCCGAACTTGAACTTTTTTGCGAAGCTCGGCCAAATCCAAACATCCAGGTGTCCGCTCAACTCTAGTCATTACACTAATGATGTTGCTAAATGTATGTTTTGTTTTTTTTTAAACATTGGTAGTGTTTCATAATTGGTACTTAGCAAATGTGGTGCCTATATTAATTGGATCCTACCTCAAGTTTTTTTTTTTTTGCCTTCCTCTGGATCAACTTGCAGGATAACAGGCTGATATGGAAGGTCAGTTGTCTTTTTTCAGCCTTATAAACTATATTAAGTTTTTTTTTTTTCTGTCCTTGTCTTCTCCCCCACTACTGAGATCACAGCCAGCTGATCTCCTGAACTCCTCATATCTTGGGCTGGGTAAAACCAAGATATATGTGCATAGTCTTGTTTGATAGCTGGCAGAATTGCATTATCTTCTTTTAATCAGGATATGTAGCTGTTTGGCTACATTCACATGACATTGGAACAAAAAAACACCCTAAAAAACAGACTCACTGTCATTTTTTCATGGTCATTCTGCATCCATGTATGCATCCATTTTCTGACTGTTTGTCCATTTTCAATGGCCATTTAACTGCCATGAAAAAATTATTAATTTCATAGCTTTTTTTATTATTATTCCTTTATTCCACCCCCTGCAGTGCCATCAATACACTCCCTCAGTGCCCTCAGAATGGCCCTCCTGTTTTGTCTCCAATGTCTATAATGTCCCCTATAATAGCCACAGTATATAAAAAGCAGTGCCCCTATATATTAAATGACTCTCAATAGTGCCACTCTGTAAATAAAGTAACACAGTAGCTCCCACCTGTATATAAAAATAATATCCCCCCCCAATAGTGTTCCCCAGTATAAAACACTCACCTCATCTGCTTGCATGTGCTGACTCTCACTCTGCCCTGAAGGGAAATGGAAGAACCTGACATACCCAGCATCATGACCAGGGGTGTTTCTAGGGTCTCAAAAGATCTGGGGGCCAAGCCCCAATGCATATGGCCCAATTCTCTTAGTCGACCAACCCCTAAGCCCGCTTTAGCTATACAGGTATACAGCAGCACATACCTCTCACATCCAGTTTCTTCCAGGTGACGTCTCTACTGATGTAGATCTTCTCTGTCATCATCTTCTCCAGTCCGTCAGGACAACATCCCTACAGAGTGTGACGCACAGACATCTTAGCTTCCTAATTTTTCTTTACCCCCAAATACTATCCTGAAGAAAAATTTGTGCCTCCATAGTAATAGTGCTCCTCATAGTCCCACCAATAGTAATTCCCTTCTAGAATGCCCTCATTAGTAATACTGCATCCTACAGTGCCCCAACTGTGATAATGCTCCCCAAGAGTGCCCTCATTATTTGAAGAGCCCTCTAGTATTAATAATGCCCTTACAGAGCGCCTAGCAGAAATAAGCCCCCCCTTTTGTTCCCCAAGTGGTAATAAAGCTATCTACTGACCCCTCAGTAGTAGTAAGACCCCCACAGTCCTCTTAGTAGTAATAATGCAGATCTATAAGTCCATCTTATAGAGCCCCCAGTAGTTATAAGAACATTTAATGTCTCCTGGATTTAAAATGCCCCCACAGTGCCCCCAGTATTTATAATGTCCCCTACTGTTATAATGCTCACCCTAAAGTGCCCCAGCATTTATATCGCCCCTACTGTTATAATGCTCGCCCTGAAGCCCTCCCATTATTTATAATGCCCCCTGCAGTGCCCCCTGTAGTTATATTCCTCTGTATACTGTCCTCTAAAATTATAATTCCTCAGCCCCTCAACCATACAGTCCCATATAAATAACATTATTTCCCTTCTCCGCCATAGAGTGCCATGTAAATACCATCACACCGTCTCTCCAGCCCCCTCCAATATACAGTCTCATGTAAATGACATCCCTTTCTATCTACAGCCCCCTCTAAAATACAGTCCTATGTAAATAACATCACACCATTTCTCCTGCCCCACTCCAATATACAGTCCCACGTAAATAACATTACCCCCTCCCCAGCCGCCTTCAACACAGTCCCATGTAAATAACATCACTCCCTCAATATTCAGTCCCATGTAAATAACATCACTTCCTCCCCCAGTCACTTTTAACATACAGTCCCGTGTAAAAAAATCACCCCCTTCCCAGCCACCTACAACATGCAGTCCCATGTAAATCACGTTACCTCCCTCAACATTCAGTCCCATGTAAATTATATTACTCCCTCCCACAGCCACCTTTAACATATAGTCCCATGTAAATAACATCACCCTGCCCCAGCCACCTCCAACATGCATTACCATGTAAATAACATCACTCCCTCAACTTTCAGCTCCATGTAAATAACATCACTCCACCTCGCTGTCCTATGTAAATAACGTCCTTACCTTTAGCCCTAACATACAGTCCCAGTTAAAAAACTACAATTCCCAACATTGCTCTTCCTCTCACACTGAGTAATCTACCCCTTCACTTACCTCTCATCATGTAGCAGACCTCACCACAGCTTCTTCCCAGGACTTCTCTTCACTGCTAAGCCATCCTCTCCTGCACTGGTCACATTATGGTGACATCATCGCAGATCCTTTTCAGCTACTGCATTTAGCACTGATCATTAGTGATGAGCGGCAGGTCCCATATTCAAATTAGCGATATTTCACAAATATTCACTAGAATATTCTTTTCATATTCGCAAATATTCGTATTCAAGATTATTTTCGAGATTGCGATTAATCTAAAATGTAAAAATTGCATAATGCGAAGTTGATTAAAAAAAATAATATATAGCAGTAAATATAGTGTCATATATTCATTTTAAGAATATTTGTCATATTCTAAAACAAGAATATATAGGAATATAGCGAATATTCGAGAAAATACAAACAAAGCAATTAAGCTGAGCTAATATAGTGCAATACAAAAAAAAATTGAGTGTCAATTTTTTCCAAATCTGAAGTTCAGAATAGAATAATAAATAAGGGTATCATTTTTTTTTAGAGCACTATATTAGCTAAATTGCAGTCTGTATTTGTATTTAGCGAATATTCGCTATATTGCTATATATTCTTGTTTTAGAATATGCCAAATATTCTAAAAAACGAATATATAGCAATATAGCAAATATTCGTAAAATACACATATAGACTACAATTTAGCTAATATAGTGCTATAATCTTTTTTGTTGTAATTTTTCTTCAAATCTTAAGTTCATAAGAGAAAAATAATTACGACTATGAAAAAAGTTTATAGCAGCATTAGCTAAATTGCAGTCAATATGTGTATTTTACGAATATTCAATATATTGCTATATATTCTTTTTTTAGAATATGACTAGAGTTACAGTTCGGGTTCGTACCGAACTTTAGGTTTTTCGGCAACCGGACCCAAACCTGAACATTTACGTAAAAGTTTGTGTTCGGTGTTCGGCGCTTTCGTGGCGCTTTTTGAAAGGCTGCACAGCAGCCAATCAACAAGCATCATACTACTTGCCCCAAAAGGCCATCACAGCCATGCCTACTATTGGCACGGGTGTGATTGGCCAACTGCAGCATGCGACCCAGCCTCTATTTAAGCTGGAGTCACGTAGCGCTGCCTGTCACTCTGCTCGGATTAGTGTAGGGATAGATCAGGGAGAAATCTTATGAAGAACTGCTTCTTTACTCAGCGATCTACAGCAAATGGGTTTTGTGGGTGCAGTGCACAATTGTTTTAAGTCTGCCCTGAGCCAACTACTACTGAAAACAAACTTTTTTTCCTTCAATTAGTCACTATCAATACATAATCGGCAGCCATTTTATGCAACAATAGTGCACCAGCAAAGGATATCTGCATGTCTGCAAGTCTAGAAATACTGCTTTGAGACACTGGGGTTAAAAAAAAATACCTTTTTCATATAGTGCACATCTAGGATTAGACATGCATAACTGAGTGTCACATCTAAGCCAGAAATACAGCTTTTTACTTACTGGGGTGAAAAAAAAAAAAAAAAACATAAGTAAGTGTCACATTTAGGCCAGAAATATGGCTTTTTGGTTACTGGGGTTATAAAAACCATCTGATATACTGCACATCTGGGATTAAACATGCATAAGCGAGTGTCACATTTAGGCCACAAATAAAGCTTTTTAGTTACTGAGGTTATAAAAACCCTTCCATATAATGCACATCTGGGATTAGAGGTGCATAAGTGAGTGTCACATTTAGGCCAGAAATACAGCTTTTCGGTTACAGGGGTTATAAAACCCTTCTAATATACTGCACATCTGGGATTAGAGATGCATAAGTGAGTGTCACATTTAGGCCAGAAATACGGCTTTTTGGTTACTGGGGTTATAAAACCCCTCTGATATACTGCACATCTAGGATTAGACGTGCATAAGTGAGTATCACATTTAGGCCAGAAATATAACTTTTTGCCTACGGGGGTGAAAAAAACCCCATCTGTTTCATATAGTCCACATCTAGGATTAGACATGCATAAGTAAGTGTCACATTTATATTTTGCTTACTAGGGTGAAAAAAACGCTCTGATATACTGCATATCTGGGATTAGACATGCATAAGTGACTGTGAAATTTAGGCCACAAAAACAGCTTTCTCATACTGGGGCATACTGGGGTGAAAAAAAGAAAACATACTGGGGCATACTGGGGTGAAAAAAAGAAAACAACTGTTTCATATAGTGCACATCTAGGATTAGACGTCCATAAGTCAGTGTCACATTTAGGCCAGAAATACAGCTTTTTGCTTACAGAAGGTGAAAAAAAAAAAAAAAAAAACATCTGTTTCATATAGTGTACATCTGGGATTAGGTATTCATGCATAAATTAGTGTCACATTTAGACCACAAATGCGGCTTTTTAGTTACTGGGGTTATAAAAACCCTCTGATATACTGCACATCTGGGATTAGACTTGCATAAGTGACTGTAGAATGTATGCCACAAATACAACTTTCTCATACTATGGCATACTGGGGTGAAAAATAAATAAAAAAAACAACTGTTTCATATAGCGCACATCTAGGATTAGACGTGCATAAGTTAGTGTCACATTTAGGCCAGAAATACAGCTTTTTGCTTACTGGGGTATAAAAAAAAACAGTGTTTCATGTAGTGCACATCTGAGAATAGACATGAATAAGTGAGTGTCACATTTAGGCCACAAATACGGCTTTTTGATTACTGGGGTTATAAAAACCCTCTGATATACTGCACATCTGGGATTAGATATGCATAAGTGACTGTGAAATTTAGGCCACAAATACAGCTTTTTGGTTACTGGGGTTATAAAAACCATCTGATATACTGCACATTTGAGATTAGACATGAATAAGTGAGTGTCACATTTAGGCCACAAATACAGCTTTTTGGTTACTGGGGTTATAAAAACCCTCTGATATACTGCACATCTGAGATTAGACATGAATAAGTGAGTGTCACATTTAGGCCACAAATATGGCTTTTTGGTTACTGGGGTTATAACAACCCTCTGATATACTGCACATCTGGGATTAGATATGCATGAGTGTCAGATTTAGGCCAGAAATACGGCTTTTTGGTTAATGGGGTTATAAAAACCCTCTGATATACTGCACATCTGGGATTAGATATGCATAAGTGACTGTGAAATTTAGGCCACAAATACAGCTTTTTGGTTACTGGGGTTATAAAAACCATCTGATATACTGCACATCTGAGATTAGACATGAATAAGTGAGTGTCACATTTAGGCCACAAATACAGCTTTTTGGTTACTGGGGTTATAAAAACCCTCTGATATACTGCACATCTGAGATTAGACATGAATAAGTGAGTGTCACATTTAGGCCACAAATATGGCTTTTTGGTTACTGGGGTTATAACAACCCTCTGATATACTGCACATCTGGGATTAGATATGTATAAGTGACTGTGAAATTTAGGCCACAAATACAGCTTTCTCATACTGGGGTGATAAAAAAGAACATCTGTTTCATATAGTGCACATCAAGGATTAGACGTGCATGTCACATTTAGGCTAGAATTACAGCTTTATGCTTACTGGGGTGAAAAAAAAAAATCATATGTTTCATATAGTGCACATCTAGGATTAGACATGCATAAGTGAGAGTGTCACATTTAGGCCAGAAATACGGCTTTTTTGGTTACAGGGGTTATAAAACCCTCTGATATACTGCACAACTGAGATTAGACATGCAAAAGTGACTGTGAAATTTAGGCCAAAAATACAGCTTTCTCATAATGGTGCATACTAGGGTAAACAAACATCTGTTTCATATAGTGCACATCTAGGATTAGACGTGCATAAGTTAGTGTCACATTTAGGCCAGAAATACGGCTTTTTGCTTACTTAGGATGAAAAAAAAAACATATGTTTCATATAGTGCATATCTAGGATTAGACGTGCATAAGTGAGTGTCACATTTAGGCCAGAAATACGGCTTTTTGGTTATTGGGGTTATAAAAACCCTCTGATATACTGCACATCTGAAATTAGACATGTATAAATGAGTGTAGCATTTAGGCCACAAATACGGCTTTTTGGTTACTGGGGTTATAAAACCCTCTGATATACTGCACAACTGAGATTAGACATGCAAAAGTGACTGTGAAATTTAGGCCAAAAATACAGCTTTCTCATAATGGTGCATACTAGGGTAAACAAACATCTGTTTCATATAGTGCACATCTAGGATTAGACGTGCATAAGTTAGTGTCACATTTAGGCCAGAAATACGGCTTTTTGCTTACTTAGGATGAAAAAAAAAACATATGTTTCATATAGTGCATATCTAGGATTAGACGTGCATAAGTGAGTGTCACATTTAGGCCAGAAATACGGCTTTTTGGTTATTGGGGTTATAAAAACCCTCTGATATACTGCACATCTGAAATTAGACATGTATAAATGAGTGTAACATTTAGGCCACAAATACGGCTTTTTGGTTACTGGGGTTATAAAAACCCTCTAATATACTGCACATCTGGGATTAGACATGCATAAGTGAGTGTCACATTTAGGCCAAAAATACAGCTTTTTGGTTCTGGGGTTATAAAACCCTTCTGATATACTGCACAACTGGGATTAGACATGCATAAGTGAGTGTCACATTTAGGCCAGAAATGCGGCTTTTTGGTTACTGAGGTCATAAAAACCCTCTGATATACTGCACATCTGGGAAATAGACATACATAAGTGAGTGTCACATTTTGGCCACAAATACGGCTTTTTGGTTACTTGGGTTATAAAAAACCCTCTGTTATACTGGACATCTGAGATTAGACATGCATGAGTGTCAGATTTAGGCCAGAAATACGGCTTTTTGGTTAATGGGGTTATAAAAACCCTCTGATATACTGCATATCTGGGATTAGACGTGCATAAGTGAGTGTCACATTTAGGTCAGAAATACGGCTTTTTGGTTACTGGGGTTATAAAAACCCTCTGATATACTTCACATCTGTTATTGGACATGCATAAGTGAGTGTCACATTTAGGCCACAAATACGACTTTTTGGTTACTGGGGTTATAAAAACACTCTGATATACTGCATATCTGGGATCAGACGTGCATAAGTGAGTGTCACATTTAGGCCAGAAATACGGCTTTTTGGTTACTGGGGTTATAAAAACCCTCTGATATACTGCATATCTAGGATTAGACGTGCATAAGTGAGTGTCACATTTAGTACACAAATGTGGCTTTTTGGTTACTGGGATTATAAAAACCCTCTGATATACTACACATCTGGGATTAGACATGAATAAGTGAGTGTCACATTTTGGCCAGAAATACAGCTTTTTGGTTACTGGGGTTATAAAATCCCTCTGATATACTTCACATCTGGGATTAGACATGCATAAGTGAGTGTCACATTTAGTCCAGAAATACGGCTTTTTTGTTACTGGGGTTATAAAAACCCTCTGATATACTGCATATCTGGGATCAGACGTGCAGAAGTGAGTGTCACATTTAGTACACAATTACGGCTTTTTGGTTACTGGGATTATATAAAAACCCTCTGATATACTACACATCTGGGATTAGACATGCATAAGTGAGTGTCACATTTAGGCCACAAATACGGCTTTTTGGTTACTGGGGTTATAAAAACCCTCTGATATACTTCACATCTGTTATTAGACATGCATAAGTGAGTGTCACATTTTGGCCAGAAATACGGCTTTTTGGTTACTGGGGTTATAAAAAACCTTTGTTATACTGCACATCTGAGATGGCACGCATGAGTGTCAGATTTAGGCCAGAAATACAGCTTTTTGGTTAAAGGGGTTATAAAAGCCCTCTTATATGCATGTCTAATCCCAGATGTGAAATATATCAGAGGGTTTTTATATCCCAAGTAACCAAAAAGCTGTATTTGTGGCCTTAATGTGAAACTCACTTATGCATGTCTAATCCCAGATTCAAAGTATATCAGATGGTTTTTATATCCCAAGTAACCAAAAAGCTGTATTTGTGGCCTAAATGTGACACTCACTTATGCACGTCTGATCCCAGATATGCAGTATATCAGTAGGTTTTTATATCCCCAGTAACCAAAAAGCTGTATTTCTGGCCTAAATGTGACACTCACTTATGCACGTCTAATCCCAGATGTGAAGTGTAAGTGAGTGTCACATTTAGGCCAGAAATACGGCTTTTTGGTTATTGCGGTTATAAAAACCTTCTGATATACTGCATATCTGGGATCAGACAAGCATAAGTGAGTGTCACATTTGGCCACAAATTTGGCTTTTTGATTACTGGGGTTATAAAAACCCTCTGATATACTGCACATCTGGGATTAGATATGCATAAGTGACTGTGAAATTTAGGCCACAAATACAGCTTTTTGGTTACTGGGGTTATAAAAACCATCTGATATACTGCACATTTGAGATTAGACATGAATAAGTGAGTGTCACATTTAGGCCACAAATACAGCTTTTTGGTTACTGGGGTTATAAAAACCCTCTGATATACTGCACATCTGAGATTAGACATGAATAAGTGAGTGTCACATTTAGGCCACAAATATGGCTTTTTGGTTACTGGGGTTATAACAACCCTCTGATATACTGCACATCTGGGATTAGATATGCATGAGTGTCAGATTTAGGCCAGAAATACGGCTTTTTGGTTAATGGGGTTATAAAAACCCTCTGATATACTGCACATCTGGGATTAGATATGCATAAGTGACTGTGAAATTTAGGCCACAAATA